>NC_052309.1:88847473-88887473 GCF_016432855.1 Salvelinus namaycush | reverse complement strand
CAGCCTATTGAACTGCCATTCATTACAACACAAGGAAACACTTATCTCAGCCTATTGAACTGCCATTCATTACAACACAAGGAAACACTTATCTCAGCCTATTGAACTGCCATTCATTACAACACAAGGAAACACTTATCTCAGCCTGTTGAACTGCCATTCATTACAACACAAGGAAACACTTATCTCAGCCTGTTGAACTGCCATATTATAAAGAGCTGGGAGTAGTGACCAATCAAATGAAGCCGTCTGTGGTTATCAAGTCATACTTTGATAAATATCTGTATGCTTTTGATGTTGTTAATCATTTACTTCCTTTAAAAAATATATATTTAACCTTTATTTAACTAGGCAAGTCAGTTAAGAACAAATTCTAATTTACAATGACGGCCTACCCCGACCAAACCCTCCCCTAACCCGGACGACGCTGGGCGCCGCCCTATCAGGTTCCTGATCACGGCCGGTGATACAGCCTGGGATCAAACCAGGGTCTGTAGTGACGCCTCTAGCACTGAGATGTAGTGTCTTAGACCGCTGCGCCACTCGGGAGCCCCTAGTGACCTTGTTCAGCTACAATCATTTCTAACACATTTAGTTATTTGGGGTTTGGTAAGGCAGTGTTATGTTATATTTATGAGTTGTGTAATCTAAACAGAACAGTGTGTACGTTTGTAAACATGTTTATGGTTGTGAGAGTCATCAGGGAAGCATTTGACACAATCAGAAAACAAACACCAGGGCCAAGATAGGACTGTTTTAGCTGTGGTAAGATAATGTTATGAGTGATGCAGCAACAACTGGACATTGTGTGTGACTGTGTGTGTGTGTGTGTGTGTGTGTGTGTGTGTGTGTGTGTGTGTGTGTGTGTGTGTGTGTGTGTGTGTGTGTGTGTGTGTGTGTGTGTGTGTCTGTGTGTGTGTGTGTGTGTGTGTCTGTGTGTGTCTGTGTGTGTGTGTGTGTGTGTGTGTGTGTGTGTGTGTGTGTGTGTGTCTGTGTCTGTGTCTGTGTGTGTGTGTGTGTGTGTGTGTCTGTGTCTGTGTCTGTGTCTGTGTCTGTGTGTGTGTGTGTGTGTCTGTGTGTGTGTGTGTGTGTGTGTGTGCATTTACAGCCTGCTCTAAGACTGAGACCTAAATGGCACCCTATGACCTGTTTAGTGCATCCTTTTAGACCAGGGCACAGGAAACAGGCTGCCATTTGACCAGGGCCAATAAGAAACAGGGTGCCATTTGACCAGGGCCAATAGGAAATAGGGTGCCATTTGACCAGGGCCAATAAGAAACAGGGTGCCATTTGACCAGGGCCAATAGGAAATAGGGTGCCATTTGACCAGGGCCAATAAGAAACAGGGTGCCATTTGACCAGGGCCAATAAGAAACAGGGTGCCATTTGACCAGGGCCAATAGGAAATAGGGTGCCATTTGACCAGGGCCAATAGGAAACAGGATGCCATTTGACCAGGGCCAATAAGAAACAGGGTGCCATTTGACCAGGGCCAATAGGAAATAGGGTGCCATTTGACCAGGGCCAATAGGAAATAGGGTGCCATTTGACCAGGGCCAATAGGAAACAGGGTGCCATTTGACCAGGGCCAATAGGAAACAAGATGCCATTTGACCAGGGCCAATAAGAAACAGGGTGCCATTTGACCAGGGCCAATAGGAAACAGGCTGCCATTTGACCAGGGCCAATAAGAAACAGGGTGCCATTTGACCAGGGCCAATAGGAAACAGGCTGCCATTTGACCAGGGCCAATAAGAAACAGGGTGCCATTTGACCAGGGCCAATAAGAAACATGTGCCATTTAACCAGGAACCATAGGAAACAGGGTGCCATTTGACCAGGGCCAATAGGAAACAGGGTGCCATTTGACCAGGGCCCATAGGAAACAGGGTGCCATTTGACCAGGGCCAATAGGAAACAGGGTGCCATTTGACCAGGAACCATGGGAAACAGGGTGCCATTTGACCAGGGCCAATAGGAAACAGGAGGCCATTTGACCAGGGCCCATAGGAAACAGGGTGCCATTTGACCAGGGCCAATAGGAAACAGGGTGCCATTTGACCAGGAACCATAGGAAACAGGATGCCATTTGACCAGGGCCAATAGGAAATAGGGTGCCATTTGACCAGGGCCAATAGGAAATAGGGTGCCATTTGACCAGGGCCAATAGGAAATAGGGTGCCATTTGACCAGGGCCAATAGGAAACAAGCTGCCATTTGACCAGGGCCAATAAGAAACAGGGTGCCATTTAACCAGGAACCATAGGAAACAGGGTGCCATTTGACCAGGGCCAATAGGAAACAGGGTGCCATTTGACCAGGGCCAATAGGAAACAGGGTGCCATTTGACCAGGGCCCATAGGAAACAGGATGCCATTTGACCAGGGCCAATAGGAAATAGGGTGCCATTTGACCAGGGCCAATAAGAAATAGGGTGCCATTTGACCAGGGCCAATAGGAAATAGGGTGCCATTTGACCAGGGCCAATAGGAAACAAGCTGCCATTTGACCAGGGCCAATAAGAAACAGGGTGCCATTTGACCAGGGCCAATAGGAAACAGGCTGCCATTTGACCAGGGCCAATAAGAAACAGGGTGCCATTTGACCAGGGCCAATAGGAAACAGGCTGCCATTTGACCAGGGCCAATAAGAAACAGGGTGCCATTTGACCAGGGCCAATAAGAAACATGGTGCCATTTAACCAGGAACCATAGGAAACAGGGTGCCATTTGACCAGGGCCAATAGGAAACAGGGTGCCATTTGACCAGGGCCCATAGGAAACAGGGTGCCATTTGACCAGGGCCAATAGGAAACAGGGTGCCATTTGACCAGGGCCCATAGGAAACAGGGTGCCATTTGACCAGGAACCATAGGAAACAGGGTGCAATTTGACCAGGGCCAATAGGAAACAGGGTGCCATTTGACCAGGGCCCATAGGAAACAGGGTGCCATTTAACCAGGGCCCATAGGAAACAGGGTGCCATTTGACCAGGGCCCATAGGAAACAGGGTGCCATTTGACCAGGGCCAATAGGAAACAGGGTGCCATTTGACCAGGGCCAATAGGAAACAGGGTGCCATTTGACCAGGGCCCATAGGAAACAGGGTGCCATTTGACCAGGGCCAATAGGAAACAGGGTGCCATTTGACCAGGGCCCATAGGAAACAGGGTGCCATTTGACCAGGAACCATAGGAAACAGGGTGCCATTTGACCAGGAACCATAGGAAACAGGGTGACATTTGACCAGGGCCAATAGGAAACAGGGTACCATTTAACCAGGAACCATAGGAAACAGGGTGCCATTTGACCAGGGCCCATAGGAAACAGGGTGCCATTTGACCAGGAACCATAGGAAACAGGGTGCCATTTGACCAGGGCCAATAGGAAACAGGGTGCCATTTGACCAGGGCCAATAAGAAACAGGGTGCCATTTGACCAGGGCCAATAGGAAACAGGGTGCCATTTAACCAGGAACCATAGGAAACAGGGTGCCATTTAACCAGGAACCATAGGAAACAGGGTGCCATTTGACCAGGGCCCATAGGAAACAGGGTGCCATTTTACCAGGGCCCATAGGAAACAGGGTGCCATTTGACCAGGGCCAATAGGAAACAGGGTGCCATTTGACCAGGGCCAATAAGAAACAGGGTGCCATTTGACCAGGGCCAATAGGAAACAGAGTGCCATTTGACCAAGGCCAATAGGAAACAGGGTGCCATTTGACCAGGGCCAATAAGAAACAGGGTGCCATTTGACCAGGGCCAATAAGAAACAGGGTGCCATTTGACCAGGGCCAATAAGAAACAGGGTGCCATTTGACCAGGGCCAATAAGAAACAGGGTGCCATTTGACCTGGGCCAATAGGAAACAGGGTGCCATTTGACCAGGGCCAACAGGAAACAGGGTGCCATTTGACCAGGGCCAACAGGAAACAGGGTGCCATTTGACCAGGGCCAATAGGAAACAGGGTGCCATTTAACCAAGGCCCATAGGAAACAGGGTGCCATTTGACCAGGAACCATAGGAAACAGGGTGCCATTTAACAAGGGCCAATAAGAAACAGGGTGCCATTTAACCAGGGCCAATAGGAAACAGGGTGCCATTTGACCAGGAACCATAGGGAACAGGGTGCCATTTGACCAGGGCCAATAAGAAACAGGGTGCCATTTAACCAAGGCCAATAGGAAACAGGGTGCCATTTGACCAAGGCCCATAGGAAACAGGGTGCCATTTGACCAGGGCCAATAAGAAACAGGGTGCCATTTTACCAGGGCCAATAGGAAACAGGGTGCCATTTGACCAGGAACCATAGGAAACAGGGTGCCATTTGACCAGGGCCAATAGGAAACAGGGTGCCATTTGACCAGGAACCATAGGAAACAGGGTGCCATTTGACCAGGAACCATAGGGAACAGGGTGCCATTTGACCAGGGCCAATAGGAAACAGGGTGCCATTTGACCAGGAACCATAGGAAACAGGGGGCCATTTGACCAGGAACCATAGGAAACAGGGGGCCATTTGACCAGGAACCATAGGAAACAGGGTGCCATTTGACCAGGGCCCATAGGAAACAGGGTGCCATTTGACCAGGAACCATAGGAAACAGGGTGCAATTTGACCAGGGCCAATAGGAAACAGGGTGCCATTTGACCAGGGCCCATAGGAAACAGGGTGCCATTTAACCAGGGCCCATAGGAAACAGGGTGCCATTTGACCAGGGCCCATAGGAAACAGGGTGCCATTTGACCAGGGCCAATAGGAAACAGGGTGCCATTTGACCAGGGCCAATAGGAAACAGGGTGCCATTTGACCAGGGCCCATAGGAAACAGGGTGCCATTTGACCAGGGCCAATAGGAAACAGGGTGCCATTTGACCAGGGCCCATAGGAAACAGGGTGCCATTTGACCAGGAACCATAGGAAACAGGGTGCCATTTGACCAGGAACCATAGGAAACAGGGTGACATTTGACCAGGGCCAATAGGAAACAGGGTACCATTTAACCAGGAACCATAGGAAACAGGGTGCCATTTGACCAGGGCCCATAGGAAACAGGGTGCCATTTGACCAGGAACCATAGGAAACAGGGTGCCATTTGACCAGGGCCAATAGGAAACAGGGTGCCATTTGACCAGGGCCAATAAGAAACAGGGTGCCATTTGACCAGGGCCAATAGGAAACAGGGTGCCATTTAACCAGGAACCATAGGAAACAGGGTGCCATTTAACCAGGAACCATAGGAAACAGGGTGCCATTTGACCAGGGCCCATAGGAAACAGGGTGCCATTTTACCAGGGCCCATAGGAAACAGGGTGCCATTTGACCAGGGCCAATAGGAAACAGGGTGCCATTTGACCAGGGCCAATAAGAAACAGGGTGCCATTTGACCAGGGCCAATAGGAAACAGAGTGCCATTTGACCAAGGCCAATAGGAAACAGGGTGCCATTTGACCAGGGCCAATAAGAAACAGGGTGCCATTTGACCAGGGCCAATAAGAAACAGGGTGCCATTTGACCAGGGCCAATAAGAAACAGGGTGCCATTTGACCAGGGCCAATAAGAAACAGGGTGCCATTTGACCTGGGCCAATAGGAAACAGGGTGCCATTTGACCAGGGCCAACAGGAAACAGGGTGCCATTTGACCAGGGCCAACAGGAAACAGGGTGCCATTTGACCAGGGCCAATAGGAAACAGGGTGCCATTTAACCAAGGCCCATAGGAAACAGGGTGCCATTTGACCAGGAACCATAGGAAACAGGGTGCCATTTAACAAGGGCCAATAAGAAACAGGGTGCCATTTAACCAGGGCCAATAGGAAACAGGGTGCCATTTGACCAGGAACCATAGGGAACAGGGTGCCATTTGACCAGGGCCAATAAGAAACAGGGTGCCATTTAACCAAGGCCAATAGGAAACAGGGTGCCATTTGACCAAGGCCCATAGGAAACAGGGTGCCATTTGACCAGGGCCAATAAGAAACAGGGTGCCATTTTACCAGGGCCAATTGGAAACAGGGTGCCATTTGACCAGGAACCATAGGAAACAGGGTGCCATTTGACCAGGGCCAATAGGAAACAGGGTGCCATTTGACCAGGAACCATAGGAAACAGGGTGCCATTTGACCAGGAACCATAGGGAACAGGGTGCCATTTGACCAGGGCCAATAGGAAACAGGGTGCCATTTGACCAGGAACCATAGGAAACAGGGGGCCATTTGACCAGGAACCATAGGAAACAGGGGGCCATTTGACCAGGAACCATAGGAAAGAGGGTGCCATTTAACCAGGGCCCATAGGAAACAGGGTGCCATTTGACCAGGGCAAATAGGAAACAGGGTGCCATTTGACCAGGGCCAATAGGAAACAGGGTGCCATTTGACCAGGGCCAATAGGAAACAGGGTGCCATTTGACCAGGAACCATAGGAAACAGGGTGCCATTTGACCAGGGCCAATAGGAAACAGGGTGCCATTTGACCAGGGCCAATAGGAAACATGGTGCCATTTAACCAGGGCCAATAGGAAACAATGTGCCATTTGACCAGGGCCAATAGGAAACAGGGTGTCATTTGACCAGGGCCAATAAGAAACAGGGTGCCATTTAACCAAGGCCCATAGGAAACAGAGGGCCATTTGACCAGGGCCAATAGGAAACAGGGTGCCATTTGACCAGGGCCAATAGGAAACAGGGTGCCATTTGACCAGGAACCATAGGAAACAGGGTGCCATTTAACCAGGGCCAATAAGAAACAGGGTCCCATTTAACAAGGGCCAATAGGAAACAGGGTGCCATTTGACCAGGGCCAATAAGAAACAGGGTCCCATTTAACAAGGGCCAATAGGAAACAGGGTGCCATTTGACCAGGGCCAATAAGAAACAGGGTGCCATTTGACCAGGGCCAATAGGAAACAGGGTGCCATTTGACCAGGAACCATAGGAAACAGGATGCCATTTGACCAGGGCCAATAGGAAACAGGGTGTCATTTGACCAGGAACCATAGGAAACAGGATGCCATTTGACCAGGAACCATAGGAAACAGGATGCCATTTGACCAGGGCCAATAGGAAACAGGGTGCCATTTGACCAGGAACCATAGGAAACAGGATGCCATTTGACCAGGGCCAATAGGAAACAGGGTGCCATTTGACCAGGAACCATAGGAAACAGGGTGCCATTTAACCAGGAACCATAGGAAACAGGGTGCCATTTGACCAGGGCCCATAGGAAACAGGGTGCCATTTTACCAGGGCCCATAGGAAACAGGGTGCCATTTGACCAGGGCCAATAGGAAACAGGGTGCCATTTGACCAAGGCCAATAGGAAACAGGGTGCCATTTGACCAGGGCCAATAAGAAACAGGGTGCCATTTGACCAGGGCCAATAAGAAACAGGGTGCCATTTGACCAGGGCCAATAAGAAACAGGGTGCCATTTGACCAGGGCCAATAAGAAACAGGGTGCCATTTGACCTGGGCCAATAGGAAACAGGGTGCCATTTGACCAAGGCCCATAGGAAACAGGGTGCCATTTGACCAGGGCCAATAAGAAACAGGGTGCCATTTGACCAGGGCCAATAGGAAACAGGGTGCCATTTGACCAGGAACCATAGGAAACAGGGTGCCATTTGACCAGGGCCAATAGGAAACAGGGTGCCATTTGACCAGGAACCATAGGAAACAGGGTGCCATTTGACCAGGAACCATAGGAAACAGGGTGCCATTTGACCAGGGCCAATAGGAAACAGGGTGCCATTTGACCAGGAACCATAGGAAACAGGGTGCCATTTGACCAGGGCCAATAGGAAACAGGGTGCCATTTGACCAGGGCCAATAGGAAACATGGTGCCATTTAACCAGGGCCAATAGGAAACAGGGTGCCATTTGACCAGGGCCAATAGGAAACATGGTGCCATTTAACCAGGGCCAATAGGAAACAATGTGCCATTTGACCAGGGCCAATAGGAAACAGGGTGTCATTTGACCAGGGCCAATAGGAAACAGGATGCCATTTGACCAGGGCCAATAGGAAACAGGGTGCCATTTGACCAGGGCCAATAGGAAACAGGGTGCCATTTGACCAGGGCCAATAGGAAACAGGGTGCCATTTTGACCAGGAACCATAGGAAACAGGGTGCCATTTAACCAGGGCCAATAAGAAACAGGGTGCCATTTAAAACCTGCTACAGCCAAACCACTTCCCCCCTGCTGTTACTGGCTGGGTCTGATCTTCTGACCACACCTCTCCATATAGCTCCCTGTACATTATCATCTGCCAGACCTCTCCACATAGCTCCCTGTACATTATCATCTACCAGACCTCTCCACATAGCTCCCTGTACATTATCATCTGCCAGACCTCTCCACATAGCTCCCTGTACATTATCATCTACCAGACCTCTCCACATAGCTCCCTGTACATTATCATCTACCAGACCTCTCCACATAGTTCCCTTTACATTATCATCTACCAGACCTCTCCACATAGCTCCCTTTACATTATCATCTACCAGACCTCTCCACATAGCTCCCTTTACATTATCATCTACCAGACCTCTCCACATAGCTCCCTGTACATTATCATCTGCCAGACCTCTCCACATAGCTCCCTGTACATTATCATCTGCCAGACCTCTCCACAAGCTCCCTGTACATTATCATCTACCAGACCTTTCCACATAGCTGCCTGTACATTATCATCTACCAGACCTCTCCACATAGCTCCCTGTACATTATCACCTACCAGACCTCTCCACATAGTTCCCTGTACATTATCATCTACCAGACCTCTCCACATAGCTGCCTGTACATTATCATCTACCAGACCTCTCCACATAGCTCCCTTTACATTATCATTTACCAGACCTCTCCACATAGCTCCCTGTACATTATCACCTACCAGACCTCTCCACATAGCTCCCTGTACAATATCATCTGCCAGACCTCTCCACATAGCTCCCTGTACATTATCATCTACCAGACCTCTCCACATAGCTGCCTGTACATTATCATCTACCAGACCTCTCCACATAGCTCCCTGTACATTATCATCTACCAGACCTCTCCACATAGCTCCCTGTACATTATCACCTACCAGACCTCTCCACATAGTTCCCTGTACATTATCATCTACCAGACCTCTCCACATAGCTCCCTGTACATTATCATCTACCAGACCTCTCCACATAGCTCCCTTTACATTATCATTTACCAGACCTCTCCACATAGCTCCCTGTACATTATCACCTACCAGACCTCTCCACATAGCTCCCTGTACAATATCATCTGCCAGACCTCTCCACATAGCTCCCTGTACATTATCATCTACCAGACCTCTCCACATAGCTGCCTGTACATTATCATCTACCAGACCTCTCCACATAGCTCCCTGTACATTATCATCTACCAGACCTCTCCACATAGCTCCCTGTACATTATCACCTACCAGACCTCTCCACATAGCTCCCTGTACATTATCACCTACCAGACCTCTCCACATAGCTCCCTGTACATTATCACCTACCAGACCTCTCCACATAGCTCCCTGTACATTATCACCTACCAGACCTCTCCACATAGTTCCCTGTACATTATCATCTACCAGACCTCTCCACATAGCTGCCTGTACATTATCATCTACCAGACCTCTCCACATAGCTCCCTTTACATTATCATTTACCAGACCTCTCCACATAGCTCCCTGTACATTATCACCTACCAGACCTCTCCACATAGCTCCCTGTACAATATCATCTGCCAGACCTCTCCACATAGCTCCCTGTACATTATCATCTACCAGACCTCTCCACATAGCTGCCTGTACATTATCATCTACCAGACCTCTCCACATAGCTCCCTGTACATTATCATCTACCAGACCTCTCCACATAGCTCCCTGTACATTATCACCTACCAGACCTCTCCACATAGCTCCCTGTACATTATCACCTACCAGACCTCTCCACATAGCTCCCTGTACATTATCACCTACCAGACCTCTCCACATAGCTCCCTGTACATTATCATCTACCAGACCACTCCACATAGCTCCCTATACATTATCATCCACCAGACCTCTCCACATAGCTCCCTGTACATTATCATCTACCAGACCTCTCCACATAGCTCCCTGTACATTATCATCTACCAGACCTTTCCACATAGCTCCCTGTACATTATCATCTACCAGACCTCTACACATAGCTCCCTGTACATTATCATCTACCAGACCTCTCCACATAGCTCCCTGTACATTATCACCTACCAGACCTCTCCACATAGCTCCCTATACATTATCATCAGCACCTACCAGACCTCTCCACATAGCTCCCTGTACATTATCATCTACCAGACCTCTCCACATAGCTCCCTGTACATTATCATCTACCAGACCTTTCCACATAGCTCCCTGTACATTATCATCTACCAGACCTCTCCACATAGCTCCCTGTACATTATCACCTACCAGACCTCTCCACATAGCTCCCTGTACATTATCATCTACCAGACCTTTCCACATAGCTCCCTGTACATTATCACCTACCAGACCTCTCCACATAGCTCCCTATACATTATCATCAACACCTACCAGACCTCTCCACATAGCTCCCTGTACATTATCATCTACCAGACCTCTCCACATAGCCCCCTGTACATTATCACCTACCAGACCTCTCCACATAGCTCCCTCTACATTATCATCTACCAGACCTCTCCACATAGCTCCCTGTACATTATCACCTACCAGACCTCTCCACATAGCTCCCTGTACATTATCACCTACCAGACCTCTCCACATAGCTCCCTTTACATTATCATCTACCAGACCTCTCCACATAGCTCCCTGTACATTATCATCTACCAGACCTCTCCACATAGCTCCCTGTACATTATCATCTACCAGACCTCTCCACATAGCTGCCTGTACATTATCACCTACCAGACCTCTCCACATAGCATAGAATTATAAACTAAAGTCCCTGAATGTCACTCACCACTTTAACATCACCTCCAGGAATTCAGGTCACAGAGCAACAAAAACACAAAATGATGAACTCCCATTCCCACACGTTCACCCCTATTCCACCCTGGTCATTCCCACACGTTCACCCCTATTCCACCCTGGTTCCTGGTCATTCCCACACGTTCACCCCTATTCCACCCTGGTCATTCCCACACGTTCACCCCTATTCCACCCTGGTTCCTGGTCATTCCCACACGTACACCCCTATTCCACTCTGGTCATTCCCACACGTTCACCCCTATTCCACCCTGGTCATTCCCACACGTTCACCCCTATTCCACCCTGGTCATCCCCACACGTTCACCCCTATTCCACCCTGGTCATCCCCACACGTTCACCCCTATTCCACCCTGGTTCCTGGTCATCCCCACACATTCACCCCTATTCCACCCTGGTCATTCCCACACGTTCACCCCTATTCCACCCTGGTCATTCCCACATGTTCACCCCTATTCCACCCTGGTCATTCCCACACGCTCACCCCTATTCCACCCTGGTCATTCCCACACGTTCACCCCTATTCCACCCTGGTGCTGGTCATTCCCACACGTTCACCCCTATTCCACCCTGGTGCTGGTCATCCCCACATGTTCACCCCTATTCCACCCTGGTCATCCCCACACGTTCACCCCTATTCCACCCTGGTCATCCCCACACGTTCACCCCTATTCCACCCTGGTTCCTGGTCATCCCCACACGTTCACCCCTATTCCACCCTGGTCATCCCCACACGTTCACCCCTATTCCACCCTGGTCATCCCCACACGTTCACCCCTATTCCACCCTGGTCATCCCCACACGTTCACCCCTATTCCACCCTGGTCATCCCCACACGTTCACCCCTATTCCACCCTGGTCATCCCCACACGTTCACCCCTATTCCACCCTGGTTCCTGGTCATTCCCACACGTTCACCCCTATTCCACCCTGGTCATCCCCACACGTTCACCCCTATTCCACCCTGGTCATCCCCACACGTTCACCCCTATTTCACCCTGGTTCCTGGTCATCCCCACACGTTCACCCCTATTCCACCCTGGTCATCCCCACACGTTCACCCCTATTCCACCCTGGTCATCCCCACACGTTCACCCCTATTCCACCCTGGTTCCTGGTCATCCCCACACGTTCACCCCTATTCCACCCTGGTGCCTGGTCATTCCCACACGTTCACCCCTATTCCACCCTGGTCATCCCCACACGTTCACCCCTATTCCACCCTGGTTCCTGGTCATCCCCACACGTTCACCCCTATTCCACCCTGGTGCCTGGTCATTCCCACACGTTCACCCCTATTCCACCCTGGTCATCCCCACACGTTCACCCCTATTTCACCCTGGTTCCTGGTCATCCCCACACGTTCACCCCTATTCCACCCTGGTCATCCCCACACGTTCACCCCTATTCCACCCTGGTCATCCCCACACGTTCACCCCTATTCCACCCTGGTTCCTGGTCATTCCCACACGTTCACCCCTATTCCACCCTGGTCATCCCCACACGTTCACCCCTATTCCACCCTGGTCATCCCCACACGTTCACCCCTATTCCACCCTGGTTCCTGGTCATCCCCACACGTTCACCCCTATTCCACCCTGGTGCCTGGTCATTCCCACACGTTCACCCCTATTCCACCCTGGTCATCCCCACACGTTCACCCCTATTTCACCCTGGTTCCTGGTCATCCCCACACGTTCACCCCTATTCCACCCTGGTCATCCCCACACGTTCACCCCTATTCCACCCTGGTCATCCCCACACGTTCACCCCTATTCCACACTGGTCATTCCCACACGTTCGCCCCTATTCCACCCATGTCATCCCCACACGTTCACCCCTATTCCACCCTGGTCATTCCCACACGTTCACCCCTATTCCACCCATGTCATCCCCACACGTTCACCCCTATTCCAGCCTGGTTCCTGGTCATTCCCACACGTTCACCCCTATTCCACCCTGGTCATCCCCACACGTTCACCCCTATTCCACCCTGGTCATCCCCACACGTTCACCCCTATTCCACACTGGTCATTCCCACACGTTCGCCCCTATTCCACCCATGTCATCCCCACACGTTCACCCCTATTCCACCCTGGTCATTCCCACACGTTCACCCCTATTCCACCCATGTCATCCCCACACGTTCACCCCTATTCCAGCCTGGTTCCTGGTCATCCCCACATGTTCACCCCTATTCCACCCTGGTGCTGGTCATTCCCACACGTTCACCCCTATTCCACCCTGGTTCCTGGTCATCCCCACACGTTCACCCCTATTCCACCCATGTCATCCCCACATGTTCACCCCTATTCCACCCTGGTTCCTGGTCATCCCCACACGTTCACCCCTATTCCACCCTGGTTCCTGGTCATCCCCACACGTTCACCCCTATTCCACCCTGGTTCCTGGTCATCCCCACACGTTCACCCCTATTCCACCCTGGTTCCTGGTCATCCCCACACGTTCACCCCTATTCCACCCTGGTTTCTGGTCATCCCCACACGTTCACCCCTATTCCACCCTGGTTCCTGGTCATTCAGTTCAGTCTCTCCCCTCTGTGTGCCAGTTCTCAGGAAAATGCAGGGCAAGTTAATTTTTCTATTATATTGTATGTATTATACTGTATGTATTATACTGTATTATACTGTATGTATTTTACTGTATTATACTGTATGTATTTTACTGTATTATACTGTATGTCTGAAGGATTTCACTTTGGAAACACATTCCCACGTTTCCCCTCCCAACTCCACGCATGTAATTCAGTTCAGTCTCACATCGTCTTGAAGGTTCTCTGGGCCAAACCGAGCTGGAAAGAGCCCTTCTAACATCCCTAACCCAACCTCTCTGTTGACCCCAACATGTCTCCTCTCTGTTGACCCCAACATGTCTCCTCTCTGTTGGCCCCAACATGTCTCCTCTCTGTTGACCCCAACATGTCTCCTCTCTGTTGACCCCAACATGCCTCCTCTCTGTTGACCCCAACATGTCTCCTCTCTGTTGAACCCAACATGTCTCCTCTCTGTTGACCCCAACATGTCTCCTCTCTGTTGACCCCAACATGCCTCCTCTCTGTTGACCCCAACATGTCTCCTCTCTGTTGACCCCAACATGTCTCCTCTCTGTTGACCCCAACATGTCTCCTCTCTGTTGACCCCAGCATGCCTCCTCTCTGTTGACCCCAACATGCCTCCTCTCTGTTGACCCCAACATGCCTCCTCTCTGTTGACCCCAACATGCCTCCTCTCTGTTGACCCCAACATGCCTCCTCTCTGTTGACCTCAACATGTCTCCTCTCTGTTGACCCCAACATGTCTCCTCTCTGTTGACCCCAACATGTCTCCTCTCTGTTGACCCCAACATGTCTCCTCTCTGTTGACCCCAGCATGCCTCCTCTCTGTTGACCCCAGCATGCCTCCTCTCTGTTGACCCCAACATGTCTCCTCTCTGTTGGCCCCAACATCTCTCCTCTCTGTTGACCCCAACATGCCTCCTCTCTGTTGACCCCAACATGCCTCCTCTCTGTTGACCCCAACATGCCTCCTCTCTGTTGGCCCCAACATGTCTCCTCTCTGTTGACCCCAACATGTCTCCTCTCTGTTGACCCCAACATGTCTCCTCTCTGTTGACCCCAACATGTTTCCTCTCTGCTGGCCCCAACATGTCTCCTCTCTGTTGACCCCAACATGTCTCCTCTCTGTTGACCCCAACATGTCTCCTCTCTGTTGACCCCAACATGTCTCCTCTCTGTTGACCCCAACATGCCTCCTCTCTGTTGACCCCAACATGTCTCCTCTCTGTTGACCCCAACATGTCTCCTCTCTGTTGACCCCAACATGTCTCCTCTCTGTTGACCCCAACATGCCTCCTCTCTGTTGACCCCAGCATGCCTCCTCTCCTCATTCAGGAGTGTTTACAAACAGCCCACAGGAATCTACCAGTTCTCTTGGAGGTTGTGTTGCAGTAGAATCCTTCTGATGGGCCAGACAGGAAGTCAGAGAGAGCTGGACCAGAGAGAGACACTCTCACAGTGTTCTGGGCCAGACAGGAAGTCAGAGAGAGCTGGACCAGAGAGAGAGAGACACTCTCACAGTGTTCTGGGCCAGACAGGAAGTCAGAGAGAGCTGGACCAGAGAGAGAGAGACACTCTCACAGTGTTTTGGGCCAGACAGGAAGTCAGCGAGAGCTGGAGCAGAGAGAGACACTCTCACAGTGTTCTGGGCCAGACAGGAAGTCAAAGAGAGCTGGAGCAGAGAGAGACACTCTCACAGTGTTCTGGGCCAGACAGGAAGTCAGAGAGAGCAGGAGGAGCGAGAGAGAGACACTTTCACAGTGTTTTGGGCCAGACAGGAAGTCAGAGAGAGCTGGAGCTGAGAGAGACACTCTCACAGTGTTCTGTGCCAGACAGGAAGTCAGAGAGAGCTGGAGCAGAGAGAGAGAGACACTCTCACAGTGTTCTGGGCCCGACACGAAGTCAGAGAGAGCTGGAGCAGAGAGAGAGAGAGAGACTCTCACAGTGTTCTGTGCCAGACAGGAAGTCAGAGAGAGCTGGAGCAGAGAGAGAGACACTCTCACAGTGTTCTGAGCCAGACAGGAAGTCAGAGAGAGCTGGAGCAGAGAGATAGAGACACTCTCACAGTGTTCTGGGCCAGACAGGAAGTCAGAGAGAGCTGGACCAGAGAGAGACACTCTCACTCAGTGCACCAGTCATCTGTAGGCCTTAACTAAGGATTTAGCTCTATCATTTAGCTCAATGAATCAAAGGTTAGGGAGTGGATGCTGGCTGCCTGCTCTGTTGTCGCTTCGTTTGTTTGCGTTGGGTTACGCCCCATCACTTCTGTTGTAATGGTCTGAGACCGGCGGGTATATGAGGGGTGAAAGACCATTACTTGGTGATAAGTGTGGTAATACAAGTCTGGCTCTCTGTGTTGCTCACCCTGAAATCTCTGGAGAGTCCTGGTGCTTGGACTAGCACTGTCATACAGCCCTAACCCTTTGGCCCAGTCCAACACTAAATACCACTCTCTCAGTGTGTGTGTGTGTGTGTGTGTGTGTGTGTGTGTGTGTGTGTGTGTGTGTGTGTGTGTGTGTGTGTGTGTGTGTGTGTGTGTGTGTGTGTGTGTGTGTGTGTGTGTGTGTGTGTGTGTGTGTGTGTGTGTGTGTGTGTGTGTGTGTGTGTGTGTGTGCCACCATATCTTCCCCCCAGGGCAGCAGAGGTAAACAGAGGGCCTGTTTCACTCACCAGCATTCTAGACATACCAATGGGTCCCTGGAGGGCTGGGCTGCACGGATGCACACACACACACACACACACACACACACACACACACACACACACACACACACACACACACACACCCACCCACCGGCTGGACATGACATGTATGTTTAATGGGGCTCAGTGTGTGTGCAGCACAGTTCAGTTCAGTGAGTTAGTGGAGGTCAATAAGGGGATCCAGACATTCTCTAGTGTGTGTGTTCCTAATATTGAGTTGTACCCCCCCTTTTTCCCTCAGAACCAGCCTCAATTCGTTGGGGCATGGACTCCACAAGGTGTGGAAAGTGTTCCACAGGGATGCTGGCCCATGTTGACTCCAATGCTTCCCACAGTTGTGTCAATACAGGACATTTAAGGCCCAGTGGCCTATTTTTGTAAAATTAATATTATTATTCTTTATTATTTCCATTGGGTGCTGCAGCAGCCTCAGCACCTCTACTTCCCCCAGCTATGGATGGACATTCTTGACACACACTAAACTATTTGGGTGTGAAAACCCCAGCAGTGTTGCATTTCTTGACACAAACCGGTGCGCCTGGCACCTACTACCACACCCCGTTGAAAGGCACTTAAAGCCGAGCACGCCTCCTTTTACATCTACGGGTTGTAGTGGAGCGGGTCCAGATCTTCAAGTTCCTTGGTTGTCCAAATCACTAAGGACCTATCATGGTCCAAACACACCAAGACAGTTGTGAAGAGGGTACGACAACTCCTCTTCCTCCTCAGGAGGCTGAAAAGATTTGTTGGTCCCAGCTCACACACACACACACACACACACACACACACACACACACACACACACACACACACACACACACACACACACACACACACACACACACACACACACACACACACACACACACACACACACATTCCTTCACACACCTCACATACGCTGCTGTTACTCTCTTTATGTCCTATGCATAGTCTATGCATACCACTACTTCCATGCACATATTACCTCAGTTACCTGGACTACCCCATACCCCTGCACGTTGACTTGGTAGACCCCTTGTATATAGCCTTGTTTATTGATATTTATTGTGTTACTATTTTTCCTTTAGTTTATCTAGCACACTTTAAAACTCTGCATTGTTGGCCAATGACTCCTAAATAAGCATTTCACTATAAGGTGAAATACACCTGTTATATTCAGTGCATGTGACAAATAGAATTGATTTACCTCTAAATATAAAACCCACTACTAGTAGCCATGTATTCCTCCAACAGTAAATGTAAAGTGCTAAAATAACTTTGCATATTTCAAAGCCATATCAAATATATTGGATGTAAAATAGTTGCTATTGAGCTGAATATTGAGAGTTGAGACATTCAAATGATACCTACAGAAAGCTGAGGCCCTCTTCTCTTCCACCGGGATGAGGGGGTGAAGCTTCCAAAGCGGTGTTTTTCCCGCAATTGCATTTTGAAATGTTATACGATCAGAATGCATGTTTATCTCTGGGGTGCATGGGTGGAGAGGAGTGGCTCGTACGTCACAGCAGGTGCCAGCGTAACCGGCACAGCGTTTAGGTGGAGAGGAGAGTGGCTCGTTCGTCACAGCAGGTGCCAGCGTAACCGGCACAGCGTTTAGGTGGAGAGGAGAGTGGCTCGTTCGTCACAGCAGGTGCCAGCGTAACCGGCACAGCGTTTAGGTGGAGAGGAGAGTGGCTCGTTCGTCACAGCAGGTGCCAGCGTAACAGGCACAGCGCTTAGGTGGAGAGGAGAGTGGCTCGTTCGTCACAGCAGGTGCCAGCGTAACAGGCACAGCGCTTAGGTGGAGAGGAGAGTGGCTCGTTCGTCACAGCAGGTGCCAGCGTAACCGGCACAGCGCTTAGGTGGAGAGGAGAGTGGCTCGTTCGTCACAGCAGGTGCCAGCGTAACCGGCACAGCGCTTAGGTGGAGAGGAGAGTGGCTCGTTCGTCACAGCAGGTGCCAGCGTAACAGGCACAGCGCTTAGGTGGAGAGGAGAGTGGCTCGTACGTCACAGCAGGTGCCAGCGTAACAGGCACAGCGCTTAGGTGGAGAGGAGAGTGGCTCGTTCGTCACAGCAGGTGCCAGCGTAACAGACACAGCGCTTAGGTGGAGAGGAGAGTGGCTCGTACGTCACAGCAGGAGCCAGCGTAACAGGCACAGCGCTTAGGTGGAGAGGAGAGTGGCTCGTACGTCACAGCAGGTGCCAGCGTAACAGGCACAGCGCTTAGGTGGAGAGGAGAGTGGCTCGTACGTCACAGCAGGAGCCAGCGTAACAGGCACAGCGCTTAGGTGGAGAGGAGAGTGGCTCGTACGTCACAGCAGGTGCCAGCGTAACAGACACAGCGCTTAGGTGGAGAGGAGAGTGGCTCGTACGTCACAGCAGGAGCCAGCGTAACAGGCACAGCGCTTAGGTGGAGAGGAGAGTGGCTCGTACGTCACAGCAGGAGCCAGCGTAACAGGCACAGCGCTTAGGTGGAGAGGAGAGTGGCTCGTACGTCACAGCAGGTGCCAGCGTAACAGGCACAGCGCTTAGGTGGAGAGGAGTGGCTCGTTCGTCACAGCAGGAGCCAGCGTAACAGACACAGCGCTTAGGTGGAGAGGAGAATGGCTCGTTCGTCACAGCAGGTGCCAGCGTAACAGGCACAGCGCTTAGGTGGAGAGGAGAGTGGTTCGTTCGTCACAGCAGGAGCCAGCGTAACAGACACAGCGCTTAGGTGGAGAGGAGAATGGCTCGTTCGTCACAGCAGGTGCCAGCGTAACAGACACAGCGCTTAGGTGGAGAGGAGAGTGGCTCGTACGTCACAGCAGGAGCCAGCGTAACAGGCACAGCGCTTAGGTGGAGAGGAGAGTGGCTCGTTCGTCACAGCAGGTGCCAGCGTAACAGACACAGCGCTTAGGTGGAGAGGAGAATGGCTCGTTCGTCACAGCAGGTGCCAGCGTAACCGGCACAGCGCTTAGGTGGAGAGGAGAGTGGCTCGTTCGTCACAGCAGGTGCCAGCGTAACCGGCACAGCGACATGGCAGACACTTTCATTACAGGAATCATGAGGATCATTTACTGTTTGACCTAATCATGGTTTTAGTCGGCCACAAAATAGGACGTTTTGTGAGGTGACAATGTAGAATGTGCTCTTTCTCCTTTTATATCCTTTCCGTTTTTGATCTTGGCTGTC
This sequence comes from Salvelinus namaycush, assembly GCF_016432855.1. Lineage (NCBI taxonomy): Eukaryota > Metazoa > Chordata > Actinopteri > Salmoniformes > Salmonidae > Salvelinus > Salvelinus namaycush. The sequence goes on along the minus strand of NC_052309.1, from coordinate 88,868,024 downwards.
TAACTGAGTCGGGGCAAGTCTCTTTGCTGATACCGCATTTGACTTTGAATGTGAGTTTGCGTGACCTCAGCTCAGCCAGTGCGAAAACCGGGCCGACCCATCTTGGTAGGGGTGGCCGGCTATTTCCCACTTATCAGCCAAAGGCTCATTATATTTTAGTATAACAGATAGATTGCGCAAAAATATATATAACCAAATGTTAACAGGCCCATGGGTTGCCAGTCATGTCACCTTTTCACAGTTTTATTTGGATATATATATATATATATATATTTTTTTTTTAAAGTGTGTATCAATTTCGAGCAGCCCACCCAACAAAAAAATGGTCCAGTCCATCTGGTGTTTGCCAGACGACCAATCCCCCCGTGTGTCTGTGTGTGTGTCAGTAAATTCGTGTCAATAGAGGCTATCCAGTCTAGTTTAACCATGTGGAACAGGGCAGGGCCACTTCAACCAACTGATGTAATATCTCAACGTGACTGCCTCCGAAATACCCCCCCCATCCCTATGTAGTGTACTACTTTAGACCTGAGCCCTGTGGCCAATGGCACCCTATTCCCTATACAGTTCACTACTTTTGACCATGGTACATAGGAGTCTGATCCAAAGTAGTACATAATATGCAACAGGATCTCATTTGGGACTAAGACTTTGTCTTGTTAGAATGTAAAACAAACATGAGCCTCAATAAATCTAGTATTGATGATAGAAAAAACATATTTTTCTTAAAATATATGAATTATTTGACATGGTGATAGATCAAATAAGAACACTGAAATTAGACAGTTGGTGTGTTTAGTTTTCTGTCCCTACAAAGATTTTTTTTAGTGAACGATTTTACAGCAGTGTGGGAATAAAAAATTAAATACCCACGGAAAAGAGACCAATTTGTTTATTTTCCACTCCAACCACCCTTGTTAAAATGTAACCTACAACGACACGCTGGCTAAGCCATTTCCAAGGAACGTTTCCCCTGAATACCACTGTGGGGTTGGTAGCAGCCTTCAGCCTGCTGTATAGTTCAGGAAAACAAACAGTTCCCAAATGATAGTTGGAGCGGGAGCCGAGCTGCAGTGACGAAGCGACGTGCATAGGGCGGTGTTCTCACGTAAAGAAAAGCTCGGTGTGGAACATCTGGAATAGTGCTTTAGTATCTACAGCGGGATCTGTGCACTAGTTGTGATCACTTCAACTCCTTCAACTCCTTAACACTCATTTTTAAAGGGACATTTACCACAGCCTTTGCTTTCTGTAAGTTGATACAATATGGAATCTTAATTTACCGTTTTTTCTTTTCTTTTAAAGGATGAATTTCCCGACAGTTTTATTGATTTCACTTCTCCTCCTCCCACTAACGGAATGTATCAACTTTATTCTTGGAGTTGAATCATGTTGGGTTTATTTATTTTTCATCTGATTGGCCTACAGCTGCGTTTTCATCAATTATTCGAATTTATTTGTGATAAATTGTAATCGAATAGTTTTTTGGGGGGGAGTTTGTAGAACTCTTGAACGACTCATCGTTTCATTTTGTCACAGGGCTTCTAGTAAATAACGGTACACTCCAGACAGACGCACACCCGAGCTGCGTTGGTGGATTTCACCACAGATTATATGGAGCTGTTTTGATCATGCGTTGATTTGCATTTCGTTTTAAATCTCAACTAGGCAACTCACTTGTCGTTTCAAAACGTCTATGGAAACTTTCTAAGTAGAGTGCAACTGTTGTTGATTATATATATATATATATTTCCAACGATGTGCTATCTGTTGCTTGAATAAAATTGATGTACGTGTTTAATTGGTTGTAAATGTTTTACATTTTTCTCAAAACTATAGTCTTGAGGAGTTGGGACATTCCTCTAACTCCGTGCTTTTATCCACTCCAATGTTACGGGATTCATACTTTTCAATTTGAAGTAAACATATGGGTTTGATGAGTAAATGTGGAATTGGCTCCACCTGGTGTCAATATGAAGTACCACTTCAAATAGTTGACGCTGAATCAGTACGGTAGACGCCTGGTCTGATAACTGTGGTTCCTGTGTGTTTGTCTCCACGTGTAGATCTATCAGAAAATGCTGCTCATTCTGCTCGGAGTGCTCATCTTCCACCTCATCATCCTGGTCTTACTGTTTGTCTCAACAATTGCCAATGTGAGTAACTATGATATTGTTAACTTTACCCTACTATAATACAATGTGAGTAACTATGATATTGTTAAATTTACCCTACTGTAATACAATGTGAGTAACTATGATATTGTTAACTTTACCCTACTATAATACAATGTGAGTAACTATGATATTGTTAACTTTACCCTACTATAATACAATGTGAGTAACTATGATATTGCTGCCTACTGTACTATAGCACTGTGTGTGTGTGTGTGTGTGTGTGTGTGTGTGTGTGTGTGTGTGTGTGTGTGTGTGTGTGTGTGTGTGTGTGTGTGTGTGTGTGTCTGTGTGTGTGTGTGTGTGTGTGTGTGTGTGTGTGTGTGTGTGTGTCTGTGTCTGTGTGTGTGTGTCAGTAAGTCAGTGTAGTCAATAGGGGCTGTCCAGCCTTGTTTAACCATCTGGAACAGGGCAGGGCCTCTTCAATTAACTCATGTGTCAGACCTGGGTTCAAATAGTTCAGCATTGGATTGAACCTGAATCACGCCAGATGGGAGTGGTTGCTTGCACTTTTGGGACTACACTATATTATGTGATTGGTTCCATTGTGCCCAGACGAGCCAGATCAAGCTAAAGTTTCAGAAAGTAAACAATACTATTTGAACCTGGGTGTGGTGATGGGTGTATGTAGTGTTACGATGGACCTGGGTGTGGTGATGGGTGTATGTAGTGTTACGATGGACCTGGGTGTGGTGATGGGTGTATGTAGTGTTACGATGGACCTGGGTGTGGTGATGGGTGTATGTAGTGTTACGATGGACCTGGGTGTGGTGATGGGTGTATGTAGTGTTACGATGGACCTGGGTGTGGTGATGGGTGTATGTAGTGTTACGATGGACCTGGGTGTGGTGATGGGTGTATGTAGTGTTACGATGGACCTGGGTGTGGTGATGGGTGTATGTAGTGTTACGATGGACCTGGGTGTGGTGATGGGTGTATGTAGTGTTACGATGGACCTGGGTGTGGTGATGGGTGTATGTAGTGTTACGATGGACCTGGGTGTGGTGATGGGTGTATGTAGTGTTACGATGGACCTGGGTGTGGTGATGGGTGTATGTAGTGTTTCGATGGACCTGGGTGTGGTGATGGGTGTATGTAGTGTTACGATGGACCTGGGTGTGGTGATGGGTGTATGTAGTGTTACGATGGACCTGGGTGTGGTGATGGGTGTATGTAGTGTTTCGATGGACCTGGGTGTGGTGATGGGTGTATGTAGTGTTTCGATGGACCTGGGTGTGGTGATGGGTGTATGTAGTGTTACGATGGACCTGGGTGTGGTGATGGGTGTATGTAGTGTTACGATGGACCTGGGTGTGGTGATGGGTGTATGTAGTGTTACGATGAACCTGGGTGTGGTGATGGGTGTATGTAGTGTTACGATGGACCTGGGTGTGGTGATGGGTGTATGTAGTGTTACGATGGACCTGGGTGTGGTGATGGGTGTATGTAGTGTTACGATGAACCTGGGTGTGGTGATGGGTGTATGTAGTGTTATGATGGACATGGGTGTGGTGATGGGTGTATGTAGTGTTACGATGAACCTGGGCGTGGTGATGGGTGTATGTAGTGTTACGATGAACCTGGGTGTGGTGATGGGTGTATGTAGTGTTACGATGAACCTGGGTGTGGTGATGGGTGTATGTAGTGTTACGATGGACCTGGGTGTGGTGATGGGTGTATGTAGTGTTACGATGGACCTGGGTGTGGTGATGGGTGTATGTAGTGTTACGATGGACCTGGGTGTGGTGATGGGTGTATGTAGTGTTACGATGGACCTGGGTGTGGTGATGGGTGTATGTAGTGTTACGATGGACCTGGGTGTGGTGATGGGTGTATGTAGTGTTACGATGGACCTGGGTGTGGTGATGGGTGTATGTAGTGTTACGATGGACCTGGGTGTGGTGATGGGTGTATGTAGTGTTACGATGCTGTATTATAGATGTGGCTGGATGTTCTGTGTTTTAAAGCTGTATTATAGATGTGGCTGGGTGATCTGTGTTTTAAAGCTGTATTATAGATGTGGCTGGATGTTCTGTGTTTTAAAGCTGTATTATAGATGTGGCTGGGTGATCTGTGTTTTAAAGCTGTATCATAGATGTGGCTGGGTGATCTGTGTTTTAAAGCTGTATTATAGATATGGCTGGGTGTTCTGTGTTTTAAAGCTGTATTATAGATGTGGCTGGGTGATCTGTGTTTTAAAGCTGTATTATAGATGTGGCTGGGTGTTCTGTGTTTTAAAGCTGTATTATAGATGTGGCTGGGTGTTCTGTGTTTTAAAGCTGTATTATAGATGTGGCTGGGTGTTCTGTATTTTAAAGCTGTATTATAGATGTGGCTGGATGTTCTGTGTTTTAAAGCTGTATTATAGATGTGGCTGGGTGTTCTGTGTTTTAAAGCTGTGTTATAGATGTGGCTGGGTGATCTGTGTTTTAAAGCTGTATTATAGATGTGGCTGGGTGATCTGTGTTTTAAAGCTGTATTATAGATGTGGCTGGGTGTTCTGTGTTTTAAAGCTGTATTATAGATGTGGCTGGATGTTCTGTGTTTTAAAGCTGTATTATAGATGTGGCTGGGTGATCTGTGTTTTAAAGCTGTATTATAGATGTGGCTGGGTGTTCTGTGTTTTAAAGCTGTATTATAGATGTGGCTGGGTGTTCTGTGTTTTAAAGCTGTATTATAGATGTGGCTGGGTGTTCTGTGTTTTAAAGCTGTATTATAGATGTGGCTGGGTGTTCTGTGTTTTAAAGCTGTATTATAGATGTGGCTGGGTGATCTGTGTTTTAAAGCTGTATTATAGATGTGGCTGGGTGATATGTGTTTTAAAGCTGTATTATAGATGTGGCTGGGTGTTCTGTGTTTTAAAGCTGTATTATAGATGTGGCTGGGTGATCTGTGTTTTAAAGCTGTATTATAGATGTGGCTGGATGTTCTGTGTTTTAAAGCTGTATTATAGATGTGGCTGGATGTTCTGTGTTTTAAAGCTGTATTATAGATGTGGCTGGGTGATCTGTGTTTTAAAGCTGTATTATAGATGTGGCTGGATGTTCTGTGTTTTAAAGCTGTATTATAGATGTGGCTGGGTGATCTGTGTTTTAAAGCTGTATTGTAGATAGTATAGTCGTTTATTTTCGTTGTGTTGTGGGTGTGTCGTTTATATTCATTGTGCTGTGTTGTGTTCCAGGCCTGGACTGTAGGAGGAACCAAGAGTACTGACCTGTGGTACAGCTGTCTCACTACTAACGGAGCATATCACTGCAGTTCTGCCAGCAATGAAGGTTTGTCTAAGACACTAGCACCAAAGATGGTGGACAAATAACATATTTTACTCAGATGGTTTACCATTGAAAAAAATGGACACGGTTCCTGTCTGTCTAAGTGGGGCCTTTCCTGTCTCGCATGAGCATGCTTTTCCCACATGAGCTCACGATTCCTCCATAATATCTGACATGCTGACTGTTCCTCCATAATATCTGGCATGTTGACTGTTCCTCTATAATATCTGGCATGCTGACTGTTCCTCCATAATATCTGACATGCTGACTGTTCCTCCATAATATCTGTCATGTTGACTGTTCCTCCATAATATCTGACATGTTGACTGTTCCTCCATAATATCTGGCATGCTGAATGTTCCTCCATAATATCTGGCATGCTGACTGTTCCTCCATAATATCTGGCATGCTGACTGTTCCTCCATAATATCTGTCATGCTGACTGTTCCTCCATAATATCTGTCATGCTGACTGTTCCTCCATAATATCTGGCATGCTGACTGTTCCTCCATAATATCTGGCATGCTGCCTGTTCCTCCATAATATCTGGCATGCTGCCTGTTCCTCCATAATATCTGGCATGCTGACTGTTCCTCCATAATATCTGTCATGCTGACTGTTCCTCCATAATATCTGGCATGTTGACTGTTCCTCCGTAATATCTGGCATGCTGACTGTTCCTCCATAGTATCTGGCATGCTGACTGTTCCTCCATAATATCTGGCATGTTGACTGTTCCTCTATAATATCTGGCATGCTGACTGTTCCTCCGTAATATCTGGCATGCTGACTGTTCCTCCATAGTATCTGGCATGCTGACTGTTCCTCCATAATATCTGGCATGCTGACTGTTCAACCGTAATATCTGGCATGCTGACTGTTCCTCCATAGTATCTGGCATGCTGACTGTTCCTCCATAGTATCTGGCATGCTGACTGTTCCTCCGTAATATCTGTCGTGCTGACTGTTCCTCCGTAATATCTGACATGTTGACTGTTCCTCCATAATATCTGGCATGCTGACTGTTCCTCCATAATATCTGGCATGTTGACTGTTCCTCCATAATATCTGGCATGCTGACTGTTCCTCCGTAATATCTGGCATGCTGACTGTTCCTCCATAGTATCTGGCATGCTGACTGTTCCTCCATAATATCTGGCATGCTGACTGTTCCTCTGTAATATCTGGCATGCTGACTGTTCCTCCATAATATCTGGCATGTTGACTGTTCCTCCATAATATCTGGCATGCTGACTGTTCCTCCGTAATATCTGGCATGCTGACTGTTCCTCCATAGTATCTGGCATGCTGACTGTTCCTCCATAATATCTGGCATGCTGACTGTTCCTCCATAATATCTGGCATGCTGACTGTTCCTCCATAATATCTGGCATGCTGACTGTTCCTCCATAATATCTGGCATGCTGACTGTTCCTCCATAATATCTGGCATGCTGACTGTTCCTCCATAATATCTGGCATGTTGACTGTTCCTCCATAATATCTGGCATGTTGACTGTTCCTCCATAATATCTGGCATGCTGACTGTTCCTCCATAATATCTGGCATGCTGACTGTTCCTCCATAATATCTGGCATGTTGACTGTTCCTCTGTAATATCTGGCATGCTGACTGTTCCTCCATAATATCTGGCATGCTGACTGTTCCTCCATAATATCTGGCATGCTGACTGTTCCTCCGTAATATCTGGCATGTTGACTGTTCCTCCATAATATCTGGCATGTTGACTGTTCCTCTGTAATATCTGGCATGTTGACTGTTCCTCTGTAATATCTGGCATGTTGACTGTTCCTCCGTAATATCTGGCATGTTGACTGTTCCTCCGTAATATCTGGCATGTTGACTGTTCCTCTGTAATATCTGGCATGCTGACTGTTCCTCCGTAATATCTGGCATGTTGACTGTTCCTCCATAATATCTGGCATGCTGACTGTTCCTCCATAATATCTGTCATGTTGACTGTTCCTCCATAATATCTGTCATGCTGACTGTTCCTCCATAATATCTGGCATGCTGACTGTTCCTCCATAATATCTGGCATGCTGACTGTTCCTCCATAATATCTGTCATGCTGACTGTTCCTCCATAATATCTGTCATGTTGACTGTTCCTCCATAATATCTGGCATGCTGACTGTTCCTCCATAATATCTGGCATGCTGACTGTTCCTCCATAATATCTGGCATGCTGACTGTTCCTCCATAATATCTGGCATGCTGACTGTTCCTCCATAATATCTGGCATGTTGACTGTTCCTCCATAATATCTGGCATGCTGACTGTTCCTCTGTAATATCTGGCATGTTGACTGTTCCTCTGTCATATCTGGCATGCTGACTGTTCCTCCGTAATATCTGTCATGCTGACTGTTCCTCCGTAATATCTGGCATGCTGACTGTTCCTCTGTAATATCTGGCATGCTGACTGTTCCTCCGTAATATCTGGCATGCTGACTGTTCCTCCATAATATCTGGCATGCTGACTGTTCCTCCATAATATCTGACATGCTGACTGTTCCTCCATAATATCTGTCATGCTGACTGTTCCTCCATAATATCTGGCATGTTGACTGTTCCTCCATAATATCTGGCATGCTGACTGTTCCTCCATAATATCTGGCATGCTTACTGTTCCTCCATAATATCTGTCATGCTGACTGTTCCTCCATAATATCTGGCATGCTGACTGTTCCTCCGTAATATCTGGCATGCTGACTGTTCCTCCGTAATATCTGGCATGCTGACTGTTCCTCCATAATATCTGTCATGCTGACTGTTCCTCCATAATATCTGGCATGCTGACTGTTCCTCCATAATATCTGGCATGCTGACTGTTCCTCCGTAATATCTGGCATGCTGACTGTTCCTCCATAATATCTGGCATGTTGACTGTTCCTCCGTAATATCTGGCATGCTGACTGTTCCTCCATAATATCTGTCATGCTGACTGTTCCTCCATAATATCTGTCATGCTGACTGTTCCTCCGTAATATCTGGCATGCTGACTGTTCCTCCATAATATCTGGCATGCTGACTGTTCCTCCATAATATCTGTCATGTTGACTGTTCCTCCATAATATCTGGCATGCTGACTGTTCCTCCATAATATCTGGCATGCTGACTGTTCCTCCATAATATCTGGCATGCTGACTGTTCCTCCATAATATCTGGCATGCTGACTGTTCCTCCATAATATCTGGCATGCTGACTGTTCCTCCGTAATATCTGGCATGCTGACTGTTCCTCCGTAATATCTGTTATGTTGACTGTTCCTCCGTAATATCTGGCATGCTGACTGTTCCTCTGTAATATCTGGCATGTTGACTGTTCCTCCATAATATCTGGCATGCTGACTGTTCCTCCATAATATCTGGCATGCTGACTGTTCCTCCATAATATCTGGCATGCTGACTGTTCCTCCATAATATCTGTCATGCTGACTGTTCCTCTGTAATATCTGTCATGCTGACTGTTCCTCTGTAATATCTGGCATGCTGACTGTTCCTCTGTAATATCTGGCATGCTGACTGTACCTCCATAATATCTGGCATGCTGACTGTTCCTCCATAATATCTGGCATGCTGACTGTTCCTCCATAATATCTGTCATGCTGACTGTTCCTCCATAATATCTGGCATGCTGACTGTTCCTCCATAATATCTGGCATGCTGACTGTTCCTCCGTAATATCTGTCATGCTGACTGGTCCTCCGTAATATCTGGCATGCTGACTGTTCCTCCGTAATATCTGGCATGCTGACTTTTCCTCCGTAATATCTGGCATGCTGACTGTTCCTCCATAATATCTGGCATGCTGACTGTTCCTCCATAATATCTGTCATGCTGACTGTTCCTCCATAATATCTGGCATGCTGACTGTTCCTCCATAATATCTGTCATGCTGACTGTTCCTCCATAATATCTGGCATGCTGACTGTTCCTCCATAATATCTGGCATGCTGACTGTTCCTCCATAGTATCTGGCATGCTGACTGTTCCTCCGTAATATCTGGCATGCTGACTGTTCCTCCGTAATATCTGGCATGCTGACTGTTCCTCCATAATATCTGGCATGCTGACTGTTCCTCCATAATATCTGTCATGCTGACTGTTCCTCCATAATATCTGTCATGCTGACTGTTCCTCCATAATATCTGGCATGCTGACTGTTCCTCCATAATATCTGGCATGCTGACTGTTCCTCCATAATATCTGGCATGTTGACTGTTCCTCTGTAATATCTGGCATGTTGACTGTTCCTCTGTAATATCTGGCATGTTGACTGTTCCTCCGTAATATCTGGCATGTTGACTGTTCCTCCGTAATATCTGGCATGTTGACTGTTCCTCTGTAATATCTGGCATGCTGACTGTTCCTCCGTAATATCTGGCATGTTGACTGTTCCTCCATAATATCTGGCATGCTGACTGTTCCTCCATAATATCTGTCATGTTGACTGTTCCTCCATAATATCTGTCATGCTGACTGTTCCTCCATAATATCTGGCATGCTGACTGTTCCTCCATAATATCTGGCATGCTGACTGTTCCTCCATAATATCTGTCATGCTGACTGTTCCTCCATAATATCTGTCATGTTGACTGTTCCTCCATAATATCTGGCATGCTGACTGTTCCTCCATAATATCTGGCATGCTGACTGTTCCTCCATAATATCTGGCATGCTGACTGTTCCTCCATAATATCTGGCATGCTGACTGTTCCTCCATAATATCTGGCATGTTGACTGTTCCTCCATAATATCTGGCATGCTGACTGTTCCTCTGTAAACCTGGCATGTTGACTGTTCCTCTGTCATATCTGGCATGCTGACTGTTCCTCCGTAATATCTGTCATGCTGACTGTTCCTCCGTAATATCTGGCATGCTGACTGTTCCTCTGTAATATCTGGCATGCTGACTGTTCCTCCGTAATATCTGGCATGCTGACTGTTCCTCCATAATATCTGGCATGCTGACTGTTCCTCCATAATATCTGACATGCTGACTGTTCCTCCATAATATCTGTCATGCTGACTGTTCCTCCATAATATCTGGCATGTTGACTGTTCCTCCATAATATCTGGCATGCTGACTGTTCCTCCATAATATCTGGCATGCTTACTGTTCCTCCATAATATCTGTCATGCTGACTGTTCCTCCATAATATCTGGCATGCTGACTGTTCCTCCGTAATATCTGGCATGCTGACTGTTCCTCCGTAATATCTGGCATGCTGACTGTTCCTCCATAATATCTGTCATGCTGACTGTTCCTCCATAATATCTGGCATGCTGACTGTTCCTCCATAATATCTGGCATGCTGACTGTTCCTCCGTAATATCTGGCATGCTGACTGTTCCTCCATAATATCTGGCATGTTGACTGTTCCTCCGTAATATCTGGCATGCTGACTGTTCCTCCATAATATCTGTCATGCTGACTGTTCCTCCATAATATCTGTCATGCTGACTGTTCCTCCGTAATATCTGGCATGCTGACTGTTCCTCCATAATATCTGGCATGCTGACTGTTCCTCCATAATATCTGTCATGTTGACTGTTCCTCCATAATATCTGGCATGCTGACTGTTCCTCCATAATATCTGGCATGCTGACTGTTCCTCCATAATATCTGGCATGCTGACTGTTCCTCCATAATATCTGGCATGCTGACTGTTCCTCCGTAATATCTGGCATGCTGACTGTTCCTCCGTAATATCTGGCATGCTGACTGTTCCTCCGTAATATCTGTTATGTTGACTGTTCCTCCGTAATATCTGGCATGCTGACTGTTCCTCTGTAATATCTGGCATGTTGACTGTTCCTCCATAATATCTGGCATGCTGACTGTTCCTCCATAATATCTGGCATGCTGACTGTTCCTCCATAATATCTGGCATGCTGACTGTTCCTCCATAATATCTGGCATGCTGACTGTTCCTCTGTAATATCTGTCATGCTGACTGTTCCTCTGTAATATCTGGCATGCTGACTGTTCCTCTGTAATATCTGGCATGCTGACTGTACCTCCATAATATCTGGCATGCTGACTGTTCCTCCATAATATCTGGCATGCTGACTGTTCCTCCATAATATCTGTCATGCTGACTGTTCCTCCATAATATCTGGCATGCTGACTGTTCCTCCATAATATCTGGCATGCTGACTGTTCCTCCGTAATATCTGTCATGCTGACTGTTCCTCCGTAATATCTGGCATGCTGACTGTTCCTCCGTAATATCTGGCATGCTGACTTTTCCTCCGTAATATCTGGCATGCTGACTGTTCCTCCATAATATCTGGCATGCTGACTGTTCCTCCATAATATCTGTCATGCTGACTGTTCCTCCATAATATCTGGCATGCTGACTGTTCCTCCATAATATCTGTCATGCTGACTGTTCCTCCATAATATCTGGCATGCTGACTGTTCCTCCATAATATCTGGCATGCTGACTGTTCCTCCATAGTATCTGGCATGCTGACTGTTCCTCCGTAATATCTGGCATGCTGACTGTTCCTCCGTAATATCTGGCATGCTGACTGTTCCTCCATAATATCTGGCATGCTGACTGTTCCTCCATAATATCTGTCATGCTGACTGTTCCTCCATAATATCTGTCATGCTGACTGTTCCTCCATAATATCTGGCATGCTGACTGTTCCTCCATAATATCTGGCATGCTGACTGTTCCTCCATAATATCTGGCATGCTGACTGTTCCTCCATAATATCTGGCATGTTGACTGTTCCTCCATAATATCTGGCATGCTGACTGTTCCTCCATAATATCTGGCATGCTGACTGTTCCTCCATAATATCTGGCATGCTGACTGTTCCTCCATAATATCTGGCATGCTGACTGTTCCTCCATAATATCTCACACCAGAGAGGGAAGAGCTTGCTCTGGTCTAATTATCGTCCCCTCCCGCTCGCCCCCACCGCCCTGCTCCGACAAGAAAACATGAGCCAGTGAGATGTCTGGCCCTGGGGCACTCCCTCTGCGGGGCTGACCAATAAGTAGACCAGAGTGGCCCCGCCCCTACCAGACACCATGAGGGTGTGGGGTGTCTTGCTTTCTCTACCGTCTCTACTAGCACTATCCACTATCCAGCTGGATAACTATCATTATCCACCTAAACGTCAAACTATCAATATCCACCAAGAGGTCAAACTATCATTATCCACCTAGAGGTCAAACTATCATTATCCACCTAGAGGACAAACTATCATTATCCACCAAGAGGTCAAACTATCATTATCCACCTAGAGGTCAAACTATCATTATCCACCTAGAGGTCAAACTATCATTATCCACCTAGAGGTCAAACTATCATTATCCCCCTAGAGGTCAAACTATCATTATCCACCTAGAGGTCAAACTATCATTATCCACCTAGAGGACAAACTATCATTATCCACCTAGAAGTCAAACTATCATTATCCACCTAGAGTTCAAACTATCATTATCCACCTAGAGGACAAACCATCATTATCCAGCTAGTCAAACTATCATTATCCACCTAGAGGACAAACTATCATTATCCACCTAGAGGACAAACTATCATTATCCACCTAGAGGTCAAACTATCATTATCCACCTAGAGGTCAAACTATCATTATCCACCTAGAGGTCAAACTATCATTATCCACCTAGAGGTCAAACTATCATTATCCACCTAGAGGTCAAACTATCATTATCCGCCTAGAGGTCAAACTATCATTATCCACCTAGAGTTCAAACTATCATTATCCACCTAGAGGACAAACCATCATTATCCAGCTAGTCAAACTATCATTATCCACCTAGAGGACAAACTATCATTATCCACCTAGAGGTCAAACTATCATTATCCACCTAGAGGTCAAACTATCATTATCCACCTAGAGGTCAAACTATCATTATCCCCCTAGAGGACAAACTATCATTATCCACCTAGAAGTCAAACTATCATTATCCACCTAGAGTTCAAACTATCATTATCCACCTAGAGGACAAACCATCATTATCCAGCTAGTCAAACTATCATTATCCACCTAGAGGACAAACTATCATTATCCACCTAGAGGACAAACTATCATTATCCACCTAGAGGTCAAACTATCATTATCCACCTAGAGGTCAAACTATCATTATCCACCTAGAGGTCAAACTATCATTATCCACCTAGAGGTCAAACTATCATTATCCACCTAGAGGTCAAACTATCATTATCCGCCTAGAGGTCAAACTATCATTATCCACCTAGAGTTCAAACTATCATTATCCACCTAGAGGACAAACCATCATTATCCAGCTAGTCAAACTATCATTATCCACCTAGAGGACAAACTATCATTATCCACCTAGAGGTCAAACTATCATTATCCACCTAGAGGTCAAACTATCATTATCCACCTAGAGGTCAAACTATCATTATCCACCTAGAGGTCAAACTATCATTATCCACCTAGAGGTTAAACTATCATTATCCGCCTAGAGGTCAAACTATCATTATCCGCCTAGAGGTCAAACTGTCATTATCCACCTAGAGGTCAAACTATCATTATCCACCTAGAGGACAAACTATCATTATCCACCGAGAGGTCAAACTATCATTATCCACCTAGAGGTCAAACTATCATTATCCACCTAGAGGTCAAACTATCATTATCCACCTAGAGGTCAAACTATCATTATCCACCTAGAGGTCAAACTATCATTATCCACCTAGAGGTCAAACTATCATTATCCACCTAGAGGTCAAACTATCATTATCCACCTAGAGGTCAAACTATCATTATCCACCTAGAGGTTAAACTATCATTATCCGCCTAGAGGTCAAACTATCATTATCCGCCTAGAGGACAGTAGTGATACTGCATTCTGTGTAGCCAACACTCTCATCCAACTTGTATCGAATAATGAGATTTTACATGATGACAGCTCCAGCTCTGTTATCAGTTAATCAGCCAATCAAATTCATTCATTTAGCCCATTTTACAGCAACATTTGTCACAAAGTGCTTTACAGTAAGCCAGCCTACCACCTATCAGGAGTTAGGCGTTCATGTTTTGATATGTTGTGCTACTCTATGTTATATAAAAATTCTGTTAGCTTATATGTAGGGTTGGGGAGTGAAGGCTTACATGCAATCCGGTACAAGTAACAGATTACAAAAAAAAACGAACTGTAATCTGTTACTTTACCAGCAAAAACATTGTAATCAGATTACAGATAATTTTGAAAAACTAAATGATTACTTCTAGGATTACTTTTAAATTCAGAAAGGATGTTTGTGTAAAAAAATCTTTGACACCATTCTGTTTTATCAATGATATTCAAATTAGCTTTGAAAAAAGGCACAAGTTTAAATTTATTCCGTCTGAGTGAGTCTGAACACAAGTCAAAGACCACTATGATGTCAGAGACCACTATGATGTCAGAGACCACTATGATGTCAGAGACCACTATGATGACACACCAGATGTGTTTGATGGATCGCGGGAGAAGAGCAGGAATGGGCTTTTGTAGGCTACAGTCCAAGCTGTGTCTTCCAATGGTGCGACTGCTGGCGGCATCCAAAGATGATCCAACTTGAATAAACGCTTGGAGGTCAGGATGACAGCAGTGGTGTAGTCTACGGGTGATACCGATATCCCTTATTATTGATGTCTACATAGTGTATTGATATGAACCACACTGCTACTCTCTCATTTAGTTATTTACGTCGTACGGATTGTGGTTGTTGTGGATGGCTGTTCACAAATGTATTTAAACCCAATAACGGTTGAATTGAAGAAGCTTAAGCTGCCTATCAATCATTGTTTTTACAACCAACAATGAAAAAATGAATGAAAAAAGTGCTCTTGCAACAGCTGCATAGTGTGGATCCCAGCCTGTGGAATAACAGTTTGAGGTGGATCCCAGCCTGTGGAATAACAGTCTGAGGTGGATCCCAGCCTGTGGAATAACAGTCTGAGGTGGATCCCATCCTGTGGAATAACAGTCTGAGGTGTATCCCAGCCTGTGGAATAACAGTTTGAGGTGGATCCCAGCCTGTGGAATAACAGTCTGAGGTGGATCCCAGCCTGTGGAATAACAGTCTGAGGTGGATCCCAGCCTGTGGAATAACAGTTTGAGGTGGATCCCAGCCTGTGGAATAACAGTTTGAGGTGGATCCCAGCCTGTGGAATAACAGTTTGAGGTGGATCCCAGCCTGTGGAATAACAGTCTGAGGGAGTTCCTCTCTTCTGAACTCCTCTGTGGCATTGTGCTCCATACTGTCAAAAACAAGTGAGGCTTTTATTGCTCAATCTAATTCGTGCAGATTCCAAAAAAAACATCCATAGGCCTAATGGAGACATTTTAAAACACGTAGACCTTTGATAGACTTAAAGGGGCAATCTGTAGTTGCTACATCCATTTCAGGACTTAAATGAATGATATAAACTGAGTATACAAAACATGAAGACCACATGCTCTTTACATAATGTAGATAGACCAGGTGAATCCAGGTGAAAGCTATGACCCCTTATTGATGTCACTTGTTAAATCCACTTGTCAAATCCACAATCATTGTTGATGAAAGGGAGGAAACAGGTTAAAGAAGGATGTTTAAGCATTGAGACAATTAAGACATGGATCATGTATGTGTTCGATTTAGAGGGTGAATGGCAAGACAAAATGTGTAAGTGCCTTTGAAAGGGGTAGAAAGGCGCTGGCCGTACTGGTTTGTGTCAAGAACTGCAACGATGCTGGGGTTTTCTTGCTCAACAGTTTCCCGTGTGTATCAAGAATGGTCCACCACCCAAAGGACATCCAGACAACTTGACACAACAGTGGGAAGCATTGGAGTCAACCTGGGCCAGCATCCCTGTGGAACGCTTTCAACACCTTGTTGAGTCCATGTCTTGACAAATTCAGGCTGTTGGTCTTGTTTAACCTCTCAGTGTTCATAATGTTTTGTAAACTCAGTGTATGGCCAGCTATGTAAACTGGATCTATCTTACAATAGATGTCGATTAATGGGTAATCAGATTAGGTTAGAGTGAGTTAGATTAGGTTAGTGGGGTAATCCAAAAGTTACAATAGTGAATACAATTCTGGACACGTAACTAGTAACTGTAACAGACTACATGTAGGAAGTAACCTGCCCACCTCTGGTTATAAGTCATGTTCAACCTCCTCTGTCTCCTCTCTTCAGACTGGATCCAGGCGGTTCAGGCCCTCATGGTCCTGTCAGTGCTGTTCTGCCTCTTCTCTCTGTTCTTCTTCATGTGTCAGCTCTTCACCCTGGTCAAAGGAGGACGCTTCTTCTTCACCGCCGTCTTCCAGATCCTCGCCAGTGAGTACGACCACTTATAAGGCTTAATGAAGCCTTCATAACCCCTTTATAAAGGCCTACATAGACTCTTCATAAAGTTGTTGGTCTTGTTGACCAGTGAGTATCACATCACATCACCCTGATTGTCTAATCTAGCCGGGTCCCCCGGTTTATACAAAGTTGTCTTATATTGGCATCAACTAACAATGTTGCTGAGAAGAGGGCCTGGATGTTGTTCTGCGGGGCTTACCGCCCAGGCAGGAAAATGATCTGGGGGAAAAACTGAATGTGTAAAAGACAGACATGTTATAGCTCAGGTCAAAGTGGGAGGCGGCCCCATGTGACCACTGTCCCTTAATACGAGGGTTGGTTAACTGTCTCAATGTTAGATCTCTTACTACGAGGGTTGGTTAACTGTCTCAGTGTTAGATCCCTTACTACGAGGGTTGGTTAACTGTCTCAATGTTACATCCCTTACTACGAGGGTTGGTTAACTGTCTCAATGTTAGATCCCTTACTACGAGGGTTGGTTAACTGTCTCAATGTTAGATCCCTTACTACGAGGGTTGGTTAACTGTCTCAATGTTAGATCCCTTACTACGAGGGTTGGTTAACTGTCTCAGTGTTAGATCCCTTACTACGAGGGTTGGTTAACTGTCTCAATGTTAGATCCCTTACTACGAGGGTTGGTTAACTGTCTCAATGTTAGATCCCTTACTACGAGGGTTGGTTAACTGTCTCAATGTTAGATCCCTTACTATGAGGGTTGGTTAACTGTCTCAGTGTTAGATCCCTTACTACAAGGGTTGGTTAACTGTCTCAATGTTAGATCCCTTACTATGAGGGTTGGTTAACTGTCTCAGTGTTAGATCCCTTAATACGAGGGTTGGTTAACTGTCTCAATGTTAGATCCCTTACTATGAGGGTTGGTTAACTGTCTCAGTGTTAGATCCCTTAATACGAGGGTTGGTTAACTGTCTCAATGTTAGGTCCCTTACTACGAGGGTTGGTTTACTATTTCAATGGAAGGTCCCTTAAAACGAGGGTTGGTTAACTATCTCAGTGTTAGGTCCCTTACAATGAGGGTTGGTTAACTATCTCAGTGTTAGGTCCCTTACAATGAGGGTTGGTTAACTATCTCAGTGTTAGGTCCTATACTATGAGGGTTGGTTTACTGCCTCAAAGTTAGGTGCCTTCCTATCAGGGTTGGTTTACTGTCATAATCTCTTAGTTGGAACCAAACTACATCTTGTGCTAGATATAACTCCATTTGCTTTAGTGGGCAGAGGTGGCTGGATTCAAAAATTCATTTTCTGCACATGGGCATGGAAACTAGCAGATTCAGCCCCTCCCCTCTAATATAGAACATAACCAAGTCTGTTACAAAATATTAGGTGTTTCAACTTGATGATCTCCAACAGTCTGAAACTAGCCATGCCTTTTTTCCTGCTCTCTCGTCTCTCTCTTTCCCTCCCTGCTCTCCCTTCTCTTTCTGTCCCTTACTGCTCTCCCTTCTCTCTCTGTTCCTCCTTGCTCTCCCGTCTCTCTCTGTTCCTCCTTGCTCTCCCGTCTCTTTCTGTCCCTCCCTGCTCTCTCTCTCTCTCTCTCTCTCTCTCTCTCTCTGTGTGTCTCTCTCTCTCTGTCTCTCTCTCTCTCTCTCTCTCTCTCCAGGTCTATTTGTGATGTGTGGAGCTATAATCTACACGGTAATGAGTCCGGATAGGGAGGGGGATGCTGCGTTCGGCTTTGCCTACGTCCTGGCCTGGCTGTCCTTCCCTCTGTGTCTGGTCAGTGGTCTCATCTACATCGTACTGAGGAAGAGGGAATGAGAGAGGGAGGGAGGCTGAGGTTAAGACCTCATACCACCACCAGCAGCAGAACACAGCACTGTGCCCCAGGGTTCGGGTCAATTCCATTAGAATTCCAGTCAATTCAGGAAATACACTACCATTCCAGTTCTCTTCAATGCTTCTTCATGAGGTTTACTTTCTGAATTGATAGAAATTCAAATGGAATTGAATTGACCACAACCATGCTGTGCCCACTGACCACCAGAGGAGGCTGGTGAGGGGAGGATAAATGGCTCACATAGTGTTTGTTTTCCATCAAATACTTTGAGCAGTTGATTAGATTGAGTGTTTGCACTTTTGGGATTATTCCATTGGTTTCATTGTGCCAGGCAAGCTCCATCAAGCCCAGCTAAGGTATTTGTAAGAAAACAAATCATATTTGAACCCAAGTCTACATTATACATACCAATCACAGGTGGTCATGACTGAAGCGGAATCAGTGGAATGGTTTCAAATACATCAAACACATGGAAACCATGGAAACCATTCAATTTGCGCAGTTCCGTCTTTTATTATGATCCGTCCTCCCCTCAGCAGCCTCCACTGATAGCCATGTGTGAGGGAACTACAGAGGAGAACAGACAGCCCATGTTACAGTGTAAAGATGTACATAGTGTCTATGGTTTTAGACATATTTATAACATTTTTTACATGACCTTTTGTACATAGTTTTGTCGAGTTGCTTTGTTGAGCTCAGTTCATTGTCAGAGCTTGTTTGTTTCATACTTTCTCCTCCGTGCCAAAGAGATAAAGCTGTGATATCAGCTTTTAGTAAAAAAGACGACATGTTTAAAGCCTTTTAAACATTTATTTTTGCTTTACTAAAGTGTAGTGTCAATTCCTAGCTTGTCCTTTCCAAGCCAAACAAGACAATTCCATAAATAGTTGTCTTGAAGGCAAGAACAGACTGGCAATCAGGCTCCTCAAATCCTTCAGACAAAGTGACTCCATCAACAACATCAGTTTTCTTGATGAAGGAAAATGGGGATGTGTTTCAGTAGAACCAACTAATTATAATTGTGTTCATAACCATTACTACTTTGTCTTTGTACTGTCCTGTATTGTCTATTAAGATTCTGAACTGAAAATGGTGTTTTGTATCTGCCGTTCTTCTACTGTATATCCTACTTGCTGATGTTGTTATTAATTCATTTTTAACAACGCTTGAATTGTATAGCCTACTTGTTTTGTGTTGCTATTAAATGATTTGAACAAGGTTACTGACTGGGGGCCCTTTCTGTCCAATCTGGAAAAAGAAATCTGCCGTTTTCATGTCTATATTCTGATAAATAAAAGCGTTGAAAGAAGGTCTACTTGCTTGGCATGCAGCCAGGTCACCCGTGATACAAGTCAGTAGTCCACGTCCGTCCATGTCTGAGGACGTCGGGAGATGATGTGGAAACCGACCACTACGGGGCAAGAGTGAGCCGTCTAACCTTGAAGAAGGCTTTGGTTTTGGGCGTTGGGGACGAACGTAAGTATCTGCCTCTGGATCCTCTGGTTGCATGTTTCAATCCACTGATGGAAAGTTGTCTTTGACATTTTTGTTCGAAGCCTATCACAAAGCTTAACATTACCTTAACCATTCTGAGTTAACGTCTAAACTTTCCCATTCAGAAGCAATGCCTAACCTTAACCGAACACTTCGAAATTTGACATTTGAAACAATTTCAAAATTTGACGTCAGAGAAACAGAATGTCTAATTCCGACATGAGACTGTGAGAACTTGTTTTGGCGTGATCATTCAACCTCTGAGAACTGGGCTGATTGACACAGCTTCAGTACTGATCTGCACCACAGGGTGGCGCTGTAGTGCAGAGGTTAACAGCTGAGGAACCCATTTGGCGAGAATAATTGAAAGTCCATCAACAATATGTTTGACGCGGTATGCAGCTCTCTCAACAGCTCTCTCTTTACACTTTGCCACATTT
>NC_052309.1:88734973-88842473 GCF_016432855.1 Salvelinus namaycush | reverse complement strand
TCACTCTTAGCTCTCTGGTTCACTCTTATCTCTCTGGTTCACTCTTATCTCTCTGGTTCACTCTTATCTCTCTGGTTCACTCTTATCTCTCTGGTTCACTCTTATCTCTCTGGTTCACTCTTATCTCTCTGGTTCACTCTTATCTCTATGGTTCACTCTTATCTCTCTGGTTCACTCTTATCTCTATGGTTCACTCTTATCTCTCTGGTTCACTCTTATCTCTCTGGTTCACTCTTATCTCTCTTGTTCACTCTTATCTCTCTGGTTCACTCTTATCTCTCTGGTTCACTCTTATCTCTCTGGTTCACTCTTATCTCACTGCTTCACTCTTATCTCGCTGCTTCACTCTTATCTCTCTGCTTCACTCTTATCTCTCTGGTTCACTCTTATCTCTCAGGTTCACTCTTATCTCTCTGGTTCACTCTTATCTCTCTGGTTCACTCTTATCTCACTGGTTCACTCTTATCTCTCTGGTTCACTCTTATCTCTCTGGTTCACTCTTATCTCTCTGGTTCACTCTTATCTCTCTGGTTCACTCTTATCTCTCTGGTTCACTCTTATCTCTCTGGTTCACTCTTATCTCTCTGGTTCACTCTTATCTCTCTGGTTCACTCTTATCTCACTGGTTCACCACCAGCAGACTTCTTCCTCAAACTAGCATGACTTTCTTTTCTCTTCTTTCTTTCCTCCCTCTTTTGAATCATCTTCCTCTCTGTTTATAAAATAGACTAGTGTCTGCATTGTAGAGACACACACACACAGAGAGAGAGAGAGAGAGATGCAGAAAGAGACAGCTAGAGAGAGAGGGGGGGCGAGAGAGAGTCAGAGAGCGAGAGAGAGAGAGAGAGAGAGAGGGGGGGGGAAGCGAGAGAAAGTCAGAGAGAGAGAGAGAGAGGGAGAGAGAGAAAATGAGACAGAGATTGAGTTGCCACATGAAGAACAGACAGAAACTGTTTGTCAAGCACAGACATACACAAGGTGATTATTTCAGTAGCCGTGGGCATGACAGGTGGTAGTGGTGGGGAGGTGCATGCCCACTGTGTGTGTGTGTGTGTGTGTGTGTGTGTGTGTGTGTGTGTGTGTGTGTGTGTGTGTGTGTGTGTGTGTGTGTGTGTGTGTGTGTGTGTGTGTGTGTGTGTGTGTGTGTGTGTGTGTGTGTTTTGGTTGCTACGTCAGTAGTGTAGTAGTGTGAGAGGAATGTTTTGTTGAAGAAATGAACGGTGACTAAGTTTCAAAGTGTTTTCCTGGTTAACCACTAGAACTCACCCACCATCCCTGCTGAGTTTTCCAAAACACACACTCCACACCGCCTCCTGAGTCTTGGCCTCAGGAGGCATCCCTCCTCCTCCTGAGTCTTGTTTGGTTCCATGGCCCCTGATGGCATCCCTCCTCCTCCTGAGTCTTGTTTGGTTCCATGGCCCCTGAGGGCATCCCTCCTCCTCCTGAGTCTTGTTTGCTTCCATGGCCCCTGAAGGCATCCCTCCTCCTCCTGAGTCTTGTTTGGTTCCATGGCCCCTGAGGGCATCCCTCCTCTTCCTGAGTATTGTTTGGTTCCATGGCCCCTGAAGGCATCCCTCCTCCTCTGAGTCTTGTTTGGTACCATGGCCCCAGGGGGCATCCCTCCTCCTCTAAGTCTTGTTTGGTTCCATGGCCCCTGAGGGCATCCCTCCTCCTCCTGAGTCTTGTTTGGTTCCATGGCCCCTGAGGGCATCCCTCCTCCTCCTGAGTCTTGTTTGGTTCCATGGCCCCTGAGGGCATCCCTCCTCCTCTGAGTCTTGTTTGGTTCCATGGCCCAAGAGTGCATCCCTCCTCCTCCTGAGTCTTGTTTGGTTCCATGGCCCCAGGGGGCATCCCTCCTCCTCCTGAGTCTTGTTTGGTTCCATGGCCCCTGAGGGCATCCCTCCTCCTCTGAGTCTTGTTTGGTTCCATGGCCCCTGAGGGCATCCCTCCTCCTCTGAGTCTTGTTTGGTTCCATGGCCCCTGAGGCATCCCTCCTCTAAGTCTTGTTTGGTTCCATGGCCCCTGAGGGCATCCCTCCTCCTGAGTCTTGTTTGCTTCCAGGGCCCCTGAAGGCATCCCTCCTCCTCTGAATCTTGTTTGGTTCCATGGCCCCTGAGGGCATCCCTCTTCCTCCTGAGTCTTGTTTGGTTCCATGGCCCCTGAGGGCATCCCTCCTCCTCTGAGTATTGTTTGGTTCCATGGCCCCTGAGGGCATCCCTCCTCCTCTGAGTCTTGTTTGGTTCCATGGCCCCTGAGGGCATCCCTCCTCCTCCTGAGTCTTGTTTGGTTCCATGGCCCCTGAGGGCATCCCTCCTCCTCCTGAGTCTTGTTTGGTTCCATGGCCCCTGAGGGCATCCCTCCTCCTCTGAGTGTTGTTTGGTTCCATGGCCCCTGTGGGCATCCCTCCTCCTCCTGAGTCTTGTTTGGTTCCATGGCCCCAGGGGGCATCCCTCCCCCTCTGAGTCTTGTTTGGTTCCATGGCCCCTGAGGGCATCCCTCCTCCTCCTGAGTCGTGTTTGGTTCCATGGCCCCTGAGGGCATCCCTCCTCTTCCTGAGTCTTGTTTGGTTCCATGGCCCCAGGGGGCATCCTTAAATTGGAGACTGACACTTCCAGGATCTGCTGTCAACTGGCTGTGTCTTCACTAACTGTTAATGTGACAGCTGCTTCACTGCAGAGGACTGATGTGCTAACTGTTGTGGAGGTATTGCAGCATATGGCTCCAGGACTTCAGCAGAAAGGTTTGGCTCCAGTAGACACAACATGCGTCTTGGGAGTTGGGCTGAACATATCTAGTATGATGCAATGTTTTCAGGACTATGGAAGATTTACAGTCTAAACATGATCATGTTTGAAAACGGATCAGTCAGAATATGTGATGCCTTCCCACTGATATAGTCCTGTCCCTCAGTCTTCCTCATTTTCACAACATGATATTAATCTGTATTTCATTTCAATCTGCATCATAAACAGACGTATTATCTCGTCGTCATCATGAAACAGTAACTCAACTGGGAGAATAACTGGGTCTCCCGAGTGGCGCAGCGGTCTAAGGCCCTGCAGCTCAGTGCAAGAGGTGTCACTACAGTCCCTGGTTTGAATCCAGGCTGTATCACATCTGGCCGTGATTGGGAGTCCCATTGGGCAGTGCGCAATTGGCCCAAACTCATCTGGGTTTGGCCGGGGTAGGCAGTCATTGTAAATAAGAATTGGTTCATAACTGACTTTCCTAGTTAAATAAAGGTTAAATTAAATATAAAAAAAATAAGATCATTCAAAGGCCCAGACCGTTATTATCCTGCTAAGTAATCCCTTGTCCTACCATGGGATAGTGTTGATGTGTCTCTCCAACCACGTAGAGCTCCCTTGTCCTACCATGGGATAGTGTTGATGTGTCTCTCCAACCACGTAGAGCTCCCTTGTCCTACCATGGGATGGTGTTGCTGTGTCTCTCCAACCACATAGAGCTCCCTTGTCCTACCATGGGATAGTGTTGCTGTGTCTCTCCAACCACGTAGAGCTCCCTTGTCCTACCATGGGATGGTGGTGCTGTGCCTCTCCAACCATGTAGAGCTCCCTTGTCCTACCATGGGATGGTGTTGCTGTGTCTGTCCAACCACGTAGAGCTCCCTTGTCCTACCATGGGATGGTGTTGCTGTGTCTCTCCAACCACGTAGAGCTCCCTTGTCCTACCATGGGATAGTGTTGCTGTGTCTCTCCAACCACGTAGAGCTCCCTTGTCCTACCATGGGATAGTGTTGATGTGTCTCTCCAACCACGTAGAGCTCCCTTGTCCTACCATGGGATAGTGTTGATGTGTCTCTCCAACCACGTAGAGCTCCCTTGTCCTACCATGGGATGGTGTTGATGTGTCTCTCCAACCACGTAGAGCTCCCTTGTCCTACCATGGGATAGTGTTGCTGTGTCTCTCCAACCACGTAGAGCTCCCTTGTCCTACCATGGGATGGTGTTGCTGTGTCTGTCCAACCACGTAGAGCTCCCTTGTCCTACCATGGGATGGTGTTGCTGTGTCTCTCCAACCACGTAGAGCTCCCTTGTCCTACCATGGGATAGTGTTGCTGTGTCTCTCCAACCACGTAGAGCTCCCTTGTCCTACCATGGGATAGTGTTGCTGTGTCTCTCCAACCACGTAGAACTCCCTTGTCCTACCATGGGATAGTGTTGCTGTGTCTCTCCAACCACGTAGAGCTCCCTTGTCCTACCATGGGATAGTGTTGATGTGTCTCTCCAACCACATAGAGCTCCCTTGTCCTACCATGGGATAGTGTTGCTGTGTCTCTTCAACCACGTAGAGCTCCCTTGTCCTACCATGGGATAGTGTTGCTGTGTCTCTTCAACCACGTAGAGCTCCCTTGTCCTACCATGGGATGGTGTTGCTGTGTCTCTCCAACCACGTAGAGCCCTCTTGTCCTACCATGGGATAGTGTTTCTGTGTCTCTTCAACCACGTAGAGCTCCCTTGTCCTACCATGGGGGGTTTTACTGTGTCTCTCCAACCACGTAGAGCCCTCTTGTCCTACCACGGGATAGTGTTGATGTGTCTCTCCAACCACATAGAGCTCCCTTGTCCTGCCATGGGATAGTGTTGCTGTGTCTCTTCAACCACATAGAGCTCCCTTGTCCTACCATGGGATGGTGTTGCTGTGTCTCTCCAACCACGTAGAGCTCCCTTGTCCTACCATGGGATGGTGTTGCTGTGTCTCTCCAACCATGTAGATCCCTTGTCCTACTAAACTAACGTGGTAATTTATCCTCTCCCCCTCTCTTACACTTCAAACAGTCATACACATGGACACACACACACACACACGCGGACACAGGCGCGCACACACACACACACACACACACACACACACACACACACACACACACACACACACACACACACACACACACACACACACACACACACACACACACACACACAGACACAGGCGCACAAGCACACTCACACTCACACTCACACACACAAACACTCACACAAACTTCTACATGGACAAAGACAGACAGCCAATGATAGAGCTCTGTGCCTCCAGGGCTTGATCAGGCCTGAACAGCCCAGGGAATAATGGGTAATGAGATTAGAGTGAGAGAGATATCCACCACAAAACAGATCCTACAGCACATTAGACGGACAGAGAGAGAGAGAGAGAGAGAGAGAGAGAGAGAGAGAGAGAGAGAGAGAGAGAGAGAGAGAGAGAGAGAGAGAGAGAGAGAGAGAGAGAGAGAGAGAGAGAGAGAGAGAGAGAGAGAGAGAGAGAGAGAGAGAGAGAGAGAGAGACAGAGACAGAGACAGAGACAGAGACAGAGACAGACAGAGAGAGAGAGAAGATCCCTTAGATCATTCAGTAATTAAACCAGTTCAGTCCCCTACTCTACTCTGCTGTACTGTACACTACTCTACTATGCTGTACTGTACTATATTCTACTGTACTGTACTCTACTATATTCTACTATGCTGTACTGTACTGTACTCTACTATATTCTACTGTGCTCTATTCTACTATAATCTACTGTTCTGTTCTGTACTCTACTCTACTATATTCTACTGTGCTGTACTGTACTCTACTATATTCTACTGTGCTGTACTGTACTCTACTATATTCTACTGTACTCTATTCTACTATAATCTACTGTTCTGTACTCTACTCTACTATATTCTACTGTGCTGTACTGTACTCTACTATATTCTACTGTACTCTATTCTACTATAATCTACTATGCTGTACTGTACTGTACTCTACTATATTCTACTGTGCTGTACTGTACTCTACTATATTCTACTGTGCTGTACTGTACTCTACTATATTCTACTGTACTCTATTCTACTATAATCTACTGTTCTGTACTCTACTCTACTATATTCTACTGTGCTGTACTGTACTCTACTATATTCTACTGTACTCTATTCTACTATAATCTACTATGCTGTACTGTACTGTACTCTACTATATTCTACTGTATTCTACACTACTATAGGAGTCTACAGTCATGTCTCAGGGTAACAGCCAGACTTACCTTTAGATGAGTCTACAGATGTAGGATCTTAGTTTGATCACTCTTTTGTTGCTGAGAAAGGTCCACCACAGCAGGAAATGCAAACTTGTAGTGTATTTGAGGTTTAAAAAGGCTTTGTAATTTCCACTTAAAAATGTCAGACTTGATTTGCCATAACAAAACACTTATCAACCCCTACAAAAAAATATATGTTAATTCTAATTCACAAAATAATTAGCATATTATGACGCTGCAGGATTATTTTCCTGCTGCAAACTGGCTCAAATTCAGATACTACATCCGTATGAGTCTACAGCCATGTCTCAGACTAGCTAATGGTTAATGAGATGGCATCATCATTGGTGACATGGATGTTACATCATAATGTGTCTGTGTTTCCTCAGAACAGCTCTGGGACACCGTGGTGTTCCCTGAGAGCTGGGATTCCAAACCCATGGGTTGAAATCGGATTTATACTCCTTCAAATACTTTACCTTTCCTTGATTGTGCTTGTCTGGTGCAATGGAACTGAGAGAGCAAACCCTGTCCCTCCCTGACACTACTGGCAGGAGTAACCAAACACTAAAGTATTCTGAAGTAAACAGATGCTATTTTAACCCAGGTCTGGTGTGAGGGGCTGTAGAAGGGTCACACATGGATCACTATCATTAGGAGTGGTCATCGGTGAAGTCAGTGTCAATATTAGCTTTACTGACGCAGAGGAGAACCCATTAACTCTGTCTGCACACTCTCTTTCTCAGATCAGATCTTATCAAACCAGGATTGGGGTCAATTCGAATTGAAGGCTGTCAATTCAGTATGTGATTAGAATTTACATTTTAAAAGTGCAAAAACATTTGAAATAAATAGCATTTGCTTTTAAGTTTATTGAGAAATCATTGAAAATATATGTTTTATTTTCTTCCAATTATTGAATATGAATTTCAGTTTACTTCCTGAATGGATGTAGGATCTACAGATGTAGGATGTGGCGCAGCGGTCTGAGCCACTGCATCTCAGTGCTAGAGGTGTCACTACAGACCCTGGTTTGATTACAAGCTGTATCACTACCGACCGTAATTGGCAGTCCCATAGAGTGGTGCACAATTGGCCAAGTGTCGCTAGGGTTCGACCGGGGTAGGATGTCATTGTAAATAAAAATGTTGTCTTAACTGACTATTTAAATACAGGTTAAATATATATTTTTTTTTAATTGGCCCGACCCTGTATAAGACATGTGTAGTTTGTTATACTGCCATGGAGGAAGAAGCCAGTCACAGAGAGAGAGAGAGAGAGAGAGAGAGAGAGAGAGAGAGAGAGAGAGAGAGAGAGAGAGAGAGAGAGAGAGAGAGAGAGCGAGAGAGAGAGAGAGAGAGAGAGAGACGGAGAGAGAGAGAGAGAGAGAGAGAGAGAGAGAGAGAGAGAGAGAGAGAGAGAGAGAGAGAGAGAGAGAGAGAGAGAGAGAGAGAGAGAGAGATAGATAGATTAGATAGATTAGATAGATAGATAGATAGATAGATAGATAGATAGATAGATAGATAGATAGATAGATAGATAGATAGATAGATAGATAGATAGATAGATAAAACCACAAACCACAGAGCCCCAGGACAACAGCACAATTAGACCCAACCAAATCATGAGAAAACAAAAAGATAATTACTTGACACATTGGAAAGAATTAACAAAAAAACAGAGCAAACTAGAATGCTATTTGGCCCTAAACAGAGAGTACACAGTGGCAGAATACCTGACCACTGTGACTGACCCAAACTTAAGGAAAGCTTTGACTATGTACAGACTCAGTGAGCATAGCCTTGCTATTGAGAAAGGCCGCCGTAGGCAGACATGGCTCTCAAGAGAAGACAGGCTATGTGCACACTGCCCACAAAATGAGGTGGAAACTGAGCTGCACTTCCTAACCTCCTGCCCAATGTATGACCATATTAGAGAGACATATTTCCCTCAGATTACACAGATCCACAAAGAATTTGAAAACAAATCCAATTTTGATAAACTCCCATATCTACTGGGAGAAATTCCACAGTGTGCCATCACAGCAGCAAGATTTGTGACCTGTTGCCACAAGAAAAGGGCAACCAGTGAAGAACAAACACCATTGTAAATACAACCCATATTTATGCTTATTTATTTTAACTTGTGTGCTTTAACCATTTGTACATTGTTACAACACTGTGTATATATAATATAACATTTGTAATGTCTTTATTGTTTTGAAACTTCTGTATGTGTAATGTTTACTGTTAATTTGTATTGTTTATTTCACTTTTGTATAATATCTACCTCACTTGCTTTGGCAATGTTAACACGTTTCCCATGCCAATAAAGCCCCTTGAATTGAATTGAATTGAATAGATAGATAGATAGATAGATAGATAGATAGATAGATAGATAGATAGATAGATAGATAGATAGATAGATAGATAGATAGATAGATAGATAGATAGATAGATAGATAGATAGATAGATAGATAGATAGATAGATAGATAGATAGAATCCAGCCGGGAAAAAGAAGCAAAGTTAGTTAGCCATCCACTCCCAGTAGAATTCTCCCCAGCACCTCCAACCAGACATGGGTTCAAATAGTATCTAATTTATTTCAAATCATTTGAGTTGGTTGTTTGATTGATCCAGTCTGGACTGCTGGGACTATTCCAATGCGCTTTTGGGACTATTCCCTTGGTTCCTTTGAGCCCGGCAAGCTCAATCAAGCACAGATAAGTGTATAAATGTAAACCCGTACTAATTGAACCCATGTCTGCTACGGACCAACCAATCAGCCCCATCATGAAGGAGTCTGAGGCCACTACAGACAGGGTCAACGAGGTTGAAATAACATGGCCACTGTCTATGTGTGTCCACTGTCTGACCCCTCATTGGCCCACAACAGTCATCCTTCATTTAATCAGCCAGTAGATGGATATCAGATCAGCCCAGTGTGTGTGTGTGTGTGTGTGTGTGTGTGTGTGTGTGTGTGTGTGTGTGTGTGTGTGTGTGTGTGTGTGTGTGTGTGTGTGTGTGTGTGTGTGTGTGTGTGTGTGTGTGTGTGTGTGTGTGTGTGTGTGTGTGTGTGTGTGTGTGTGTGTGTGTGTGCGTGCGTGCGTGTGTGTGTGTGTGCGTGTGTGTGTGTGTGTGTGGTAAACCCTTTGAGGAATAGAGTCAATCAAATCTCCCCCCATTACCTGAAGACACCAGTCCTTCCTCACTGACCTCCTGACCCTGTGTACCCTCTCTAACCCCTCTCTAAGTGACAGTCTGACTGATGCGTCCTGGGAACCACCCGTCCTGGCTCCTCTCAATGGGGACTGAGTGCTGAGCCAGAGATAACAGTACTGCCATATTGTCATGAGAATGTGCTGTACAAACAATGTGGATGTCACTGGTGGGATCTGATCCACGGTCTCCCACAGGTGGGATCTGAACCGCCAATATCTCACAGGTGGGATCTGAACCGCGATCTCTCACAGGTGGAGGGAGACACTGGAGGAGAGGAGGAGAGGGAAACACTAGAGCAGGAGGAGGAGGAGGAGGTGGAGGAGGAGAGGGGAACACTAGAGCAGGAGGAGGAAGAGGGAAACACTGGAGCAGGAGGGGGAAGAGGAGAAGAGGGAATCACTGGAGGAAGAGGATAAGAGGGAAGCACCGGAGGAGGAGGAGGAGGAGGAGAAGAAGAGGGAAGCACTGGAGGAGGAAAGGAAGAGAGCGACACAGAGGAGAAGAAGCCCGTCTCATCAACCTGGACACACTAGTATAGAAACCCTTGTTAGCCCCCATGGTGACGATTAGAGAGAGGGCTCTGATGATAGGTTACAGAAGGACGCAGAGGATTTTCACGTTCCTTCTCTGCTTTACTGTGTGTTAGAGGATATCTTGTTCTTTTTTAAGTGAAAAACATGGGTGAACATTTTTATTTCATTTTCTTTCCTGCTCATTCGCTCCAGTTAAGCTCCGGATACAGAGGCATGGAACAACTTTTGCAGAAGCTCATCTGGAGCGACTGAGTGGGAAAGACAATGAAATAAAGAAAATATTCACCCTGGAGTCGCTCCTGGTACTGAATAATTAATGAACATGTTGCTTCATCTTTTATACGATCAGGTTACCGTAACGACGATGCACCTCTGCTTCCTGATACACGGCAGAGCCCCATCCCAAATGGCAGCCTATTTCCTTTGTAGTGCACTACTTTCCCAGGGCTCTGGTCAAAAGTAGTGTACTACATAGGGAATATGGTGTCATTTAGGACCTAGGACCACATTGGATGGACTGCATTATAAACACACACTGATCCAGCTTCATTGTTTTAAGATCAACATTTTTTAGGAGTTTGAACCTTGACACAGACTCACAGACTCAACCTTTACCACTGCTGTGACTAAACGTTACTTATTGTGCTCTAGCCACAGTGAGCGAGACTACAGTTGTCTTTGATGTGTGGTGAGGCTGGGGAGCTTTACTAGGCTTTGTGATTGATACAATCCTGTTGACTGAGGACTGCTGAGGGTGTTCATATCCCTTCATCACTCGTGGTGACAGATAGACTGAGTGTGAAAGGAAACTTTATCTCCTCTCTGCCTTGCTCTATTCTACATGTCAAATAAACCCCAGAGAGGACTCAGAAACTAGACGGCCCTGAGTAATGTATATATAGAAAATAATTATAATATATATATATATATATATTTGTATATATTTTGCTTTATTATGTTCCCCTAACCCTACCATCCCTCCCCTAATTGGGGAAAACTAATGGACAACAACACTCAGGCTTCTACTTCCAGCTCATACATACTGTATACATTTTTACAGAGACAGTATATGTTGCTATAGTTATCTTTTGTTTGTTTTTAGTGTCACGCCCTGGCCATAGAGAGGTTTTTATTCTCTATTTTGGTTAGGCCAGGGTGTGACTAGGGTGGGCATTCTAGTTTCTTTATTTCTATGTTTTGTATTTCTATGTTTTGGCCGGGTATGGTTCTCAATCAGGGACATCTGTCTATCGTTGTCTCTGATTGGGAATCATACTTAGGCAGCCTTTTTTCCTTTGGTGTTTGTGGGTAGTTGACTTTGTTAGTGGCACTATTGCCCAAGTTAAGCTTCACGGTCGTTTCTTTGTTTCTTGTTTTTTTGGCGACATTCTAAATAAAAGAAAATGTCCGCTCACCACGCTGCACCTTGGTCTCCTTCCGACGACGGCCGTGACATTTAGTCCCATCCTTCAGCTCCACTCAACCCCTCCCATCTATATCTGAACACTCTACAGTTTTGATTTCTATTTGCCATATCATTTTCAAATGTGCTGTGATGTTTCACAAAAGTTCTGAACCTTTCTATTCTCATAGATTATACATATTGTAAATTAACGACAAACATGTTTGATATGAGTATTATTATATTAATCATCGATTGACTATGACTTTTTAAATCACCCAACAGTTCTATTTGCAGAGTTAGTTCCAGGTAAATGTAGCTCCAGGTAAATGTAGCTCCAGGTAAATGTAGCTCCAGGTAAATGTTGCTCCAGGTAAATGTAGCTCCAGGTAAATGTAGTTCCAGGTAAATGTAGCTCCAGGTAAATGTAGCTCCAGGTAAATGTTGCTCCAGGTAAATGTAGCTCCAGGTAAATGTAGTTCCAGGTAAATGTAGCTCCAGGTAAATGTAGCTCCAGGTAAATGTTGCTCCAGGTAAGTGTAGCTCCAGGTAAATGTAGCTCCAGGTAAATGTTGCTCCAGGTAAATGTAGCTCCAGGTAAATGTTGCTCCTGGTAAATGTAGCTCCAGGTAAATGTAGTTCCAGGTAAATGTAGCTCCAGGTAAATGTAGCTCCAGGTAAATGTTGCTCCAGATAAATGTACCTCCAGGTAAATGTAGCTCCAGGTAAATGTAGCTCCAGGTAAATGTAGCTCCAGGTAAATGTAGCTCCAGGTAAATGTTGCTCCAGGTAAATGTTGCAATTCTTCAGCCATTTCTGAACCTGTGACCAAAAACAAGCTACATATGGACAGCACCAAAACAAATGATCCAATTATTCTGTCTCTTTGCAGCAAAATCTGCAGAGCTGGGATGGTTGTATCGCCCATATATATATATAACATCCTATTGGTTGCAAGATATTTGTATAATCATTTAAATTGAGAAACTGTACGTTTTGAATCCAGCGTTGTTTCGTGCATCAGTTCATAAACCATGTCCCATGGAATCGGTACATCGACAATGCCTTTCTTTGTTGTTGCCTTTTGTATGCTCATGCATTCCTATCACTTGTGTGTATAAGGTAGTAGTTATGGAATTGTTAGGTTAGATTACTCGTTGGTTATTACTGCATTGTCGGAACTAGAAGCGCAAGCATTTCGCTACACTCGCATTAACATCTCCTAACCATGTGTATGTGACAAATAAAATTTGATTTGATTTGATTTTATGCTCATGCATTCCTTGCCAACTACTGTTTGTGTGAGTGTGAGTGTGCGTGAGATAGAGAATGCATGCCTGCATATATGAACACAGAAAACAAAGTCATAAAACGAATTGTCCCTATTTCCATTCTATTTATGTCTCCCTCTCTTCTTCTCTATCTCTTAGTGACTATCAGATAACAACCCACTGACCTGAGAGAGGGGAGGAGAGGAGAGGAGGAGGAGATGGGAGAGGAAGGGGGGAAAGGAGAGGAGGGGAGAGTTAGGAGAGGAGGAGATGGGAGAGGAAGGGAGAAGAGGGGAGAGGAAAGGAGGGGAGAGTTAGAAGAGGAGGAGAGGGGAGAGGAAGGGAGAAGAGGGGAGAGGAGAGGAGAGGAGGAGAGGGGAGAGTTAGGAGAGGAGGATAGGGGAGAGGAAGGGAGAAGAGGGGAGAGGAGAGGAGAGGAGAGGAGAGGAGAGGAGAGGAGAGGAGAGGAGAGGAGGAGGAGAGGGGAGAGTTAGGAGAGGAGGGGAGGGGAGAGGAGGAGCATTCCTTTCTCCCTCTCCTATCGTCTGTCATCCTCTACAACACCTATATATCTCTATATCTTGTCTGTAACAGGAAGCTGAGAAGTGGTGACATCCTGTGAGTTTCGGTGGGTTCTGGGGGTCTGCATGCGGCAGGCAGGATGCTAGTGGCAGATTTAACTCCATTCCTGTGCGTTTTGGGGGTCGTCGGCTGTGTGTGTGTGTGTGTGTGTGTGTGTGTGTGTGTGTGTGTGTGTGTGTGTGTGTGTGTGTGTGTGTGTGTGTGTGTGTGTGTGTGTGTGTGTGTGTGTGTGTGTGTGTGTGTGTGTGTACAGGATGCTAGTGTTGGTTTTAACTCCAGGGTTCAAAGGTGCCTCCGGGTTCCGTGGGGTTCTACATCTGCAGCTCCTCAGCGCTCCCGTCCTGACTCCCGCAGACCCATCAAAGTGGCCAGTCAGCTGCACCCTAATGGGAATTACCAAGACAAAGGAGGAGTGGAGGGGCGGAGGAGTGGAGGAGGAGGGGAGGGAAGGAGGGGTTAGGGCGTAAGACAGGCTTTGATATCTAGGAGATTTATGGGCGTGATGAAATCAGGTCTGAATACCCCCAGCTTCCCCTACCTCTCTATAGTTCAGCAACATCTAAAGGGTTTGTTCCGGGAGGACAGACGCCTGGGATGAAAAAAGAATAAAAAGCAACAAATCTAAGAAGAGAAGAGAGGCGGGCGGTTCTGTCCCCTGGAGTAGGAGCTCTGAAGTCTCCTAATGTTCCATTCAACTGTCAGTCATCTGGCTTGGGCTATTGACTGTTACTACTGCTGCAGCAGAGAGAGGGGGGAGAGTTATTCACCTCAGATTTACACACACACACACACAAACACACACTGCAACCCCCCCCCCCCCCCCCCCCCCCACACACACACACACACACTCTCTCCACCACCACCCCCTTCCTTCATGTCCTGCAGTAAATATTAAGACCCATGACCTGTTTAGTGACAAATAACCCCAGGAAGTTAACAGTGTCTGAAGTTGAGCTGGGGGACTCTGGCCCTCTGCAACGCTCCTCTCCTGACATCACCAATATGTTATCAGCATGTCCCTCAGGACTTGACCAGACCAGACAAGCTCAGGGCAGACCAGACAAGCTCAGGGCAGACCAGACAAGCTCATGGCAGACCAGACAAGCTCAGGGCAGACCAGACAAGAATCAGGTCAGATCAGGGCAAACCAGACCAGACCATGGTATAGGCTGACTGAAGGTATGTCTGTGTTGGAAACTAGGAAGTCCTAAAGTCAGGAAGAAGAGGTCTTTTAAACTATGGACCTGGGTTTGGCATATACATGTGTTTGTTTGTTAGCTGTGTGTGCATGGCGACAACCCATTGATGGAATGCAGATATATCAGCCTATCAGCTGATGCCACCTCAATCCAAAACGGCATCACAAGACCCATTGAGTAAGGTAGTGGATCCTAATTCCCAACCTAGTCAATAAATAATGTAGTGCACTACTTTCGACCTGCCCTATATACTGAATAGGGTGCCATTTGTGACTTGTTTCAGGAAATGAGGCGTATGTCGCACGCCACAACTTCACACGAGTGGCATTTGAATGTCTTTTAATTTAAAAAAAAATCGAAACGTGTTTTTTGGGGGGGCAGAAATGCCTTCTGGAACATGTGAACTTTCATGTGCCTT
Organism: Salvelinus namaycush; assembly: GCF_016432855.1. Lineage (NCBI taxonomy): Eukaryota > Metazoa > Chordata > Actinopteri > Salmoniformes > Salmonidae > Salvelinus > Salvelinus namaycush. The sequence goes on along the minus strand of NC_052309.1, from coordinate 88,827,814 downwards.
AATAACAAAATGGTTTTCCATCCATGAATACAAATACAATTGTTAAATTAGGAGCCTGGTTGGTTTAGCCATGGAAAAAGTTAGGAACCTTCCCGCTAGCAATGATTGGCTGAGATAATGAATGGGCTGGATTTTTTAAATATTTTTTTATTTCACCTTCATTTAACCAGGTAGGCCAGTTGAGAACAAGTTCTCATTTACAACTGCGACCTGGTCAAGATAAAGCAAAGCAGTGCGACACATACAACAACACAGAGTTACACATGGAATAAACAAAACATACAATCAAAAATACAGTAGGAAAAAAAGTCTATATACAGCATGTGCAAATGAGGTAGGATAAGGGAGGTAAGGCAATATAAATAGGCCATGGTGGCGAAGTAATTACAAAATAGCAATTAAACACTGGAATGGTAGATGTGCAGAAGATGAATGTGCAAGTAGAGATACTGGGGTGCAAAGGAGCAAAGAAATTAATAATAAATAACAGTATGGGGATGAGGTAGGTAGATAGATGGGCTATTTACAGATGGGCTATGTACAGGTGCAGTGATCTGTTAGCTGCTCTGACAGCTGGTGCTTAAAGCTAGTGAGGGAGATAAGAGTCTCCAGCTTTAGTGATTTTTGCAGTTCGTTCCAGTCATTGGAACTGGAAGGAGAGGCGGCCAAAGGAAGAATTGGCTTTGGGGGTGACCAGTGAGATATACTTGCTGGAGCGCGTGCTACAGGTGGGTGCTGCTATGGTGACCAGTGAGCTGAGATAAGGCGGGGCTTTACCTAGCAGAGACTTGTAGATGACCTCGAGCCAGTGGGTTTGGCGACGAGTATGAAGCGAGGGCCAGCCAACGAGAGCGTACAGGTCGCAGTGGTGGGTAGTATATGGGGCTTTGGTGACAAAACAGATGGCACTGTGATAGACTGCATCCAATTTGTTGAGTAGAGTGTTGGAGGCTATTTTATAAAGGACATCGCCGAAGTCGAGGATTAGTAGGATGGTCAGTTTTACAAGGGTATGTCTGGCAGCATGAGTGAAGGTGGCTTTGTTGCGAAATAGGAAGTCGACTCTAGATTTAATTTTGGATTGGAGATGTTTAATGTGAGTCTGGAAGGAGAGTTTACAGTCTAACCAGACACCTAGGTATTTGTAGTTGTCCACATATTCTAAGTCAGAACTGTCCAGAGTAGTGATGCTGGACGGACGGGCAGGTGCGGGCAGCGATCGGTTGAAGAGCATGCATTTAGTTTTACTAGCATTTAAGAGCAGTTGGAGGCCACGGAAGGAGAGTTGTATGGCATTGAAGCTTGTCTGGAGGTTGCCGGAAGATGAGTTTGGATTGGTCTGGTCTGCCATGAAGCATGCTCCTGTCTATAACGTGAGCTGTGTCCATCTATTGTATTTCATGTGTACATGTCTAGACAATAGTGAACCATCCACTTAGCAGGATGTGGCTGGAGGTTGGTTATAGCATTTCCTTCACATGACCCATCAATTTATACAAGTGTGTCGGGTAAACGTCATCTAATGAAGATGAAATATTTATTAAATATTTTTATCTGGACACGTTCTGTTTTTGATATTGTTACTATGCAAGTAACCACTTCACTGTACCGTTTACACCTTATGTATCCTGTGCACGTGACAAATAAACGTAGATTTGATTTAATATAGCATGTGTTTACCACATGGCCTCACATGTGAATTCTTAAAAACATGGGTGGGGCTAAAGCTTAAGAGGGCGTGAACGATGCTGAATGGGTGTAGACAATGAAGAGCTCTCCAGTAGGTGTACCAAAACATTCAAGGATCATTTTCTCAAAAGTGCGGTTACAAGTTTATCAACTTTCAAAGCAGAATTACTTTCCCATTGTTCCTCAACTGCAGTGTATGATATACCATTTTCTCTACATTTATCCATTGTAAAAAAACACAATTTCAAATGTTGCTACGTAAGACTGAACTAGAAAGTGTGGTGGGAGCATTCTAGAAGGCTACAGCAGGGCGTTATGTCACGTACACATTCCCACCCCTGCCCTCTATTTCCCATGGTTACACAGTGTCATAAATCTGATCCCAACAGCACATAAAACTCCACCCTCGGAGAGTATCAGACATACTCATGCACGCACATGCAGGAACAGAGAAACACAAACATTATGCAGGCACAGAACCTCACACATCCCACACAACAATAGACCGACTGTTTGTATTTTGCCACATAGTATTTGACAATCTCTCTCTCTCTCTCTCTCTCTCTCTCTCTCTCTCTCTCTCTCTCTCTCTCTCTCTCTCTCTCTCTCTCTCTCTCTCTCTCTCTCTCTCTCTCTCTCTCTCTCTCTCTCTCTCTCTCTCTCTCTCTCTCTTTGTGTGTCTGGCAAAAATGGATGTGGGATTGTCAGTGGTGGCTGGTGGCACTTTCATTTGGAGGAGGAGCACAAAGTAATGGCTGGAACATAATGGATGGAATGACATCAAACACATCAATCACATGGTTTACAGCCTCCTCTGGTGATTGGGCTGTTGCTGGGTTCTGCAGGACACCCAGCTGGAGTCAAGCCTCGGGATGCATTGATCCACAGCAGAGCCACAGCAGGCAGACAGACCACTAGAAACAGACCCACAGAGGAATGTACCATTACAGACAGACCCACAGAGGAACATACCACTACAGACGGACCCACAGAGGAACATACCACTACAGAGAGACCCACAGAGGAATGTACCACTACAGACAGACCCACAGAGGAACATACCACTAGAGACAGACCCACAGAGGAATGTACCATTACAGACAGACCCACAGAGGAATGTACCATTACAGACAGACCCACAGAGGAATGTACCACTACAGACAGACCCACAGAGGAACATACCACTACAGACAGACCCACAGAGGAATGTACCATTACAGACAGACCACTAGAGACAGACCCACAGAGGAATGTACCATTACAGACAGACCACTAGAGACAGACCCACAGAGGAATGTACCATTACAGACAGACCCACGGAGGAATGTACCATTACAGACAGACCCACAGAGGAATGTACCATTACAGACAGACCCACAGAGGAATGTACCATTACAGACAGACCCACAGAGGAATGTACCATTGCAGACAGACCCACAGAGGAATGTACCATTACAGACAGACCCACAGAGGAATGTACCATTACAGACAGACCCACAGAGGAATGTACCATTACAGACAGACGCACAGAGGAATGTACCATTACAGACAGACCCACAGAGAAACGTACCACTACAGACAGACCCACAGAGGAACGTACCACTACAGAGAGAGCCACAGAAAAATGTACCACTACAGACAGACCCACAGAGGAACATACCACTACAGAGAGAGCCACAGAAAAATTTACCACTACAGACAGACCCACAGAGGAATGTACCACTACAGACAGACCCACAGAGGAACGTACCACTACAGACAGACCCACAGAGGAACGTATCACTACAGAGAGACCCACAGAGGAACATACCCTTTCCAAAGGGGCAGCGTATTAGTTTTGTAGGACAAACTGTTCGGACGCTACAGACGTTGTGTGAGAAGACAGATTTTCGGCCTGTTTCCTGGTCTGACAAACAGGGCTACAGCTCTGTCACTCTCCGCCGCTGATGCGGACGGCCGACGGGGGGGATGTGGTGGATTGAGACGAAGCTTCATAAAGGCGATACACATTAGATTTTGGGGAAAGTTTTGAATTGTAATTTCAGAAAATCCATGATATACCTGCTGTAACAATTGAATGATAGTGTTGTGATTGGCTGTGATATTGGCCTATTGATTTCTCCTGCCGGAGTAGCGTCTGTTGTCTAAATGGGAAATCTGTTTTGACTTTGTGGCTGTGTTATCTCGTGGAAATCAGGTCAAGCTGCCACTTTAGAAATCTCTCATTTCCTACACTGTTTCACTCAACTTCAATTTCTGTGAGGGAAAAAAAAGCACTGAATAGTGTAGGGAATCATTGTACCATCTAAATCGCTTTGAAATATATTTTCAATAACATAAAATATAGTTTCTCCAGCTGTTTGAAGCTGGTGGACCAAAAGTGAAAGTAAAAGTCTCAGGCATGAGTCTGCGCCATGTTACGGGGAAATGGGATGCGGGGGAGATGGAGATGTATTTGAAATGCAGCCCAGTGCTGTTTCAATTCACCCAGCTTCCACAAAGGGGAGAAATTCTGAGAAATGTGTGTAGCACCTTTAAACAGACAGATTTTGACAGGTGCCGTCAATCGACTCTTAAAGATTCTCAACGGGCTTAGATGGCTCCTTCTCAAAGTGTGAAACTAGGGAACACATCAACACCATCAACACCAAACAACTCACAGACAGGTAACATGGGCCTCGACGAATGGGAGGAAAAAGCTACAGAAGACAGGAGAAGGTATTTTCTACTGTATCTGTGATCACCGTGACCTAGATACAACAACTCTCCTGTGACAAAAAAGAGATTAGATAGATGGTATGGGCTTAAAACTTCTTGTCAATAAGGGGACGCTGTTTTCACTTTGGAAAAAATCGTGCCCAATTTAAACGGCCTCGTACTCTATTCTAGATCATACAATATGCATATTATTATTACTATTGGATAGAAAACACTCTCAAGTTTCTAAAACTGTTTGAATTATATCTGTGAGTAAAACAGAACTCATTTTGCAGCAAACTTCCATACAGGAAGTGAAAAATCTGAAACGAGGCTCTGTTTCAGGGCCTGCCTATTCAATTGCCTTATATTTATCGATATGCATGCACTTCATACGCCTTCCACTAGATGTCAACAGGCAGTGGAAGGTGGAATGGGGTGTCTAGCTTGATCTGAGGTCGAACAAGAGCTTTTGGAGTGACAGGTCAGCCATTTTGTCAGTTTTCCAAGGCGCACGAAGGACCTCGACATTGTCTTCTGATAAGCGTTCGGTATACACGGCGAATATCTCCGGCTCTGATTTTATTTGATACATATTAGAAAAACATCATAAAGTAGATTTTTTCAACCGAGTTTTATCAGTTTATTCAACGTTTATTGGGACTTTTGGAGTTTTCCGTTCTTTCCGCCAAGAGAGGATGGGAATGTTATCAACCTTGGCTAGCATTGTGGTGCGAATTCGACAGAAGAAATGGACATTCTAAAACCAAACAACGATTTATTCTGGACCAAGGACTCCTTGTACAACATTCTGATGGAAGCTCAGCAAAAGTAAGAAAAAATGTATGATGTTATTTCGTATTTCTGTGTAAATTGTTGAGTCCTATTCTCCGCCGTTTTGGTGAGCGCTGTCTCGCAATAACGCAAGCTGTATGTTATGGTAAAGTTATTTTTAAAAATCTAACACAGCGGTTGCATTAAGAACAAGTGTATCTTTCATTTGCCATGCAACAAGTATTTTTATGTAAAGTTTATGATGAGTTCTTTGGTCAGATTAGGTGAGTGCCCAAAATATCTCCGGACATTCTGGGAAAATGTTGCTACGTATTCACAATGTATAACCACGATTTGCAGCTCTAAACAAAACATAAATGTATTGTATAACTTGATGTTATAAGACTGTCATCTGATGAAGTTGTCCAAAGGTTAGTGATTCATTTTATATTTATTGCTGGTTTTTGCGAAAGCTACCTTTGCGGTGAATAAATGCGGTTGTGTGTTTGGCTATTGTGGTAAGCTAATATAATTCTATATTGTGTTTTTGCTGTAAAACACTTAAAAAATCGGAAATATTGGCTGGATTCACAAGATGTTTATCTTTCATTTGCTGTACACCGTGTATTTTTCATAAATGTTTTATGATGAGTATTTATTTATTTCACGTTGCTCTCTGTAATTAATCTGGCTGCTTTGATGCTATTTTTGATGGTGGCTGCAATGTAAAACTATGATTTATACCTCAAATATGCACATTTTCGAACAAAACATAAATGTATTGTATAACATGTTATAAGACTGTCATCTGATGAAGTTGTTTCTTGGTTAGTGACTAATTATATCTCTATTTTGTCGGTTTTGTTAAAGCTACCTATGCGGTGGAAACATGGTGAAAATATGCGGTTGTGTGTTTGGCTATTGTGGTTAGCTAATATAAATACATATTGTGTTTTCTCTGTAAAACATTTTAAAAATCGGAAATGATGGCTGGATTCACAAGATATTTATCTTTCATTTGCTGTATTGGACTTGTGATTTCATGAAAATTATATTATATGATATCCCTGTCCCGTTAGGCTAGGCTATGCTAGTCAGCTTTTTTGATGAGGAGGATCCCGGCTCCGGGATGGGTATGAAGTAAAGGTAGTATGATTCTTATCCATGACAGTCTTATCCCACTGAACTAAAGTATGATTCCTATCCATGACGGTCTTATCCCACTGAACTAAAGTATGATTCCTATCCATGACAGTCTTATCCCATTAAACTAAAGTATGATTCCTATCCATGACAGTCTTATCCCATTAAACTAAAGTATGATTCTTATCCATGACGGTCTTATCCCACTGAACTAAAGTATGATTCCTATCCATGACAGTCTTATCCCATTAAACTAAAGTATGATTCCTATCCATGACAGTCTTATCCCACTAAACTAAAGTATGATTCCTATCCATGACAGTCTTATCCCACTGAACTAAAGTATGATTCCTATCCATGACAGTCTTATCCCACTGAACTAAAGTATGATTCCTATGCATGACAGTCTTATCCCACTGAACTAAAGTATGATTCCTATCCATGACAGTCTTATCCCACTGAACTAAAGTATGATTCCTATCCATGACAGTCTTATCCCACTGAACTAAACTAAAGTATGATTCCTATCCATGACGGTCTTATCCCACTGAACTAAGGTATGATTCCTATCCATGACAGTCTTATCCCACTGAACTAAAGTATGATTCCTATCCATGACAGTCTTATCCCACTGAACTAAAGTATGATTCCTATCCATGACAGTCTTATCCCACTGAACTAAAGTATGATTCGTATCCATGACAGTCTTATCCCACTGAACTAAAGTATGATTCCTGTCTCCCGAGTGGTGCAGTGGTCTAAGACACTGCATCTCAGTGCAAGAGGCATCACTGCCGTACCTGGTTTGAATCCAGGCTGCATCACATCTGGAGTTTGCAATGCTGTCATCAAGGCAAAGAGTGGCTATTTGAAGAAACTCAAATATATTTAGATTTTTTGGTTACCACATGTGTTATTTCATAGTTTTGATGTTTTCACTATTATTCTACAATGTAGAAAATAGTAAAAATAAAGAATAACCCTTGAATGAGTAGGTGTTCTAAAACTTTTGATCGGTAGTGTAGATCTATTAATGATATAGATCTGTTAATGATATTGATCTGTTAATGACAGGGTGGATGATAGGGTGATCTGTTAATGATATAGATCTGTTAATGATATAGATATGTTAATTATATATATATGTTAGTGATATAGATCTGTTAGTGATATAGATATGTTAATGATATAGATATGTTAGTGATATAGATATGTTAGTGATATAGATCTGTTAATGATATAGATATGTTAGTGATATAGATATGTTAATGATATAGATATGTTAGTGATATAGATATGTTAATTATATAGATATGTTAATGATATAGATATGTTAGTGATATAGATATGTTAGTGATATAGATATGTTAGTGATACAGATATGTTCATTATATAGATATGTTAATGATATAGATATGTTAGTGATATAGATCTGTTAATGATATAGATATGTTAGTGATATAGATATGTTAATTATATATGTTAGTGATATAGCTATGTTAATTATATATGTTCGTGATATAGATCTGTTAGGGATATAGCTATGTTAATTATATATGTTAGTGATATAGATATGTTAATGATATAGATATGTTAGTGATATAGATATGTTAGTGATATAGGTATGTTAGTGATATAGATATGTTAATGATATTGATATGTTAATGATATAGATATGTTAGTGATATAGGTATGTTAATGATATAGATCTGTTAGTGATATAGATATGTTAATGATATAGGTATGTTAATGATATAGATATGTTAGTGATATAGATATGTTAATTATATATCTATGTTAATGATATACATCTGTTAATGATATAGATCTGTTATTGTCTATAATGGTCTATAATGGTTCAAAAGTTTAAATTTTCTTTGAAATACTTTGAGCTGTGCTTTACTGGGCTGGCCTGGCTTGATGGAACCAATGGAATAGTCCCCAAAGAGCAACCCACCTATCAGGCACAACAGACAGGCTCAATCAAACACTCAAAGTATTTGAAAGAAAAGTTATGCTTTTTGAACCCACATCTGGACCCTACTAAACCTCCCCATCCAGCTTGGTTTGAGAGGGAGGAAGGGAGGGTAGGAGGGAAGGAGCGAGAACTGAGAGAGAGGGAAGGAGGGGAATGGATAGAGAGAGTGAAGGAGGGGAATGGATAGAGAGAGTGAAGGAGGGGAATGGATAGAGAGAGTGAAAGAGGGGAACGGATAGAGAGAGGGAAGGAGGGGAACAGAAAGAGAGAGGGAAGGAGGGGAACAAAGAGAGAGACGGAAGGAGGGGAACGGAGAGAGAGACGGAAGGAGGGGAACGGAGAGAGAGACAGAAGGAGGGGAACGGAGAAAGAGAGGGAAGGAGGGGAACAGAAAGAGAGAGGGAAGGAGGGGAACAAAGAGAGAGACGGAAGGAGGGGAACAAAGAGAGAGACGGAAGGAGGGGAACGGAGAGAGAGACGGAAGGAGGGGAACGGAGAAAGAGAGGGAAGGAGGGGAACAGAAAGACAGAAGGAAGGAGGGGAACAGAGAGCGGGACAGAAGGAGGCGAACGGAGAGAGAGAGGGAAGGAGGGGGACATAGAGAAAGACAAGGAGGGGAACGGAGAGAGAGAGGGAAGGAGGGAGGAGGGGAGGAGGGAGTAGGGGAGGAGGGGAGGAGGCAGGAGGGAAGGAGGGAGTAGGGTAGGAAGGAAGGAGGGAGGAGGGAGTAGGGTAGGAAGGAAGGAGGGAAGTGGGGAGGAGGGAAGGGGAGGATGGGAGGAGGGAAGAGGGAGGATGGGAGGAGGGAGAGGGAGGATGGGCGGAAGGAGGATGGGAGGAAGGAGGATGGGAGAAAGGAGAAGGGATTGGAGCCCATTGACTTTCCTCTTAAGGACAAAACCTTTTTGTGGTGGATACATATCACTTGGACAACAACAACAGAAAGAACAACAACCAACAAGAGCTACATCTTGAGATAGAAAATGCAACAAAACATAAGCTTTGATATGTTGCTTTACAGTGTGCTGTTTTGGGCCAAGGTCCAAGCCTGTCAGAAGAAAACAGAGAAAGGACATGTGGAATATTCCAGGGGAATATAGGGGATTCCACTGTCTGGTGAATATGAATAGGAGATGAACAGAGAGTAGAGAGGCATCTTGGGAAATCCGCCTTGTAACGGCTTTCTTCCTGGGATGAAGGAGAGGACCAAAATGCAGCGCAGTTAGTGTTCAACATGTTTAATAAACAATAAACGATGAACATTAACAAACATTACAAAACAACAAACGTGAAAGCCGAGACAGTCCTATCTGGTGCAGAACACAAACACAGAGACAGGAAATAACCACCCACAATCCCCAACACAAAACAAGCCACCTATATATGATTCTCAATCAGGGACAACGATTGACAGCTGTCTCTGATTGAGAACCATATCAGGCTGAACATAGAAACAGACGAACTAGACACACAACATAGAATTCCCACCCAGCTCACGTCCTGACCAACACTAAACAAGCAAAACACATAAGAACTCTGGTCAGGACGTTACACGCCTGCTTGGCTCTGGCATGTTTTTAATTTCCCTTTAATCCCAGAAGCAGACGTTTAACCAACCAATTCATTTCATCATCACATTAAATCCCCTGAAGGCCTGAAATTATCTCGGTGTATGCATCCCAAATTGCCCTATTGGCCCTGGTCAAAAGTAGTGCACTATATAGGGAATAGGGTGTCATTCTGGTCAAAAGTAGTGCACTATATAAGGAATTGGGTGCCATTGGTAACGCTCCCTGTGTTAAGTGTTTGGGTCGACCCAGGCACATATGAATATTATCTGCTAGGACTTTAGTTGTTACTGTAAGACATAGGTACGGTGTCCATATTAGGAAAGCCTCACTTCTGCTGAGACGGCCCAGTGAGGGTAGTGCGTACGGCCCAGTGAGGGTGGTGCGTACAGCCCAGTGAGGGTAGTGCGTACGGCCCAGTGAGGGTAGTGCGTACGGCCCAGTGAGGGTAGTGCGTACGGCCCAGTGAGGGTAGTGCGTATGGCCCAGTGAGGGAGGTGCGTACAGCCCAGTGAGGGTAGTCCGAACGGCCCAGTGAGGGTAGTGCGTACGGCCCAGTGAGGGAGGTGCGTACGGCCCAGTGAGGGAGGTGGTACGGCCCAGTGAGGGTAGTGCGTACGGCCCAATGAGGGAGGAGGTACGGCCCAGTGAGGGTAGTGCGTACGGCCCAGTGAGGGTAGTGCGTACGGCCCAGTGAGGGTAGTGCGTACGGCCCAGTGAGGGTAGTGCGTACCGCCCAGTGAGGGTAGTGCGTACGGCCCAGTGAGGGAGGTGCGTACAGCCCAGTGAGGGTAGTGCGTACGGCCCAGTGAGGGTAGTGCGTACGGCCCAGTGAGGGAGGTGCGTACGGCCCAGTGAGGGTAGTGCGTACGGCCCAGTGAGGGTAGTCCGAACGGCCCAGTGAGGGTAATGCGTACGGCCCAGTGAGGGAGGTGCGTACAGCCCAGTGAGGGTAGTGCGTACGGCCCAGTGAGGGAGGTGCGTACAGCCCAGTGAGGGTTGTGCGTACAGCCCAGTGAGGGTAGTGCGTACGGCCCAGTGAGGGTAGTGCGTACGGCCCAGTGAGGGAGGTGCGTACGGCCCAGTGAGGGAGGTGGTACGGCCCAGTGAGGGTAGTGCGTACGGCCCAGTGAGGGAGGAGGTACGGCCCAGTGAGGGTAGTGCGTACGGCCCAGTGAGGGTAGTGCGTACGGCCCAGTGAGGGTAGTGCGTACGGCCCAGTGAGGGTAGTGCGTACGGCCCAGTGAGGGAGGTGCGTACAGCCCAGTGAGGGTAGTGCGTACGGCCCAGTGAGGGTAGTGCGTACGGCCCAGTGAGGGAGGTGCGTACAGCCCAGTGAGGGTAGTGCGTACAGCCCAGTGAGGGAGGTGCGTACGGCCCAGTGAGGGTAGTGCGTACGGCCCAGCGAGGGTAGTGCGTACGGCCCAGCGAGGGTAGTGCGTACGGCCCAGTGAGGGTAGTGTGTACGGCCCAGTGAGGGTAGTGCGTACGGCCCAGTGAGGGAGGTGCGTACAGCCCAGTGAGGGTAGTGCGTACGGCCCAGTGAGGGAGGTGCATACAGCCCAGTGAGGGAGGTGCGTACAGCCCAGTGAGGGTAGTGCGTACAGCCCAGTGAGGGTAGTGCGTACGGCCCAGTGAGGGAGGTGCGTACAGCCCAGTGAGGGTAGTGCGTACAGCCCAGTGAGGGTAGTGCGTACGGCCCAGTGAGGGTAGTGCGTACAGCCCAGTGAGGGTAGTGCGTACGGCCCAGTGAGGGTAGTGCGTACGGCCCAGTGAGGGAGGTGCGTACAGCCCAGTGAGGGAGGTGCGTACAGCCCAGTGAGGGTAGTGCGTACGGCCCAGTGAGGGAGGTGCGTACAGCCCAGTGAGGGTAGTGCGTACAGCCCAGTGAGGGTAGTGCGTACGGCCCAGTGAGGGAGGTGGTACGGCCCAGTGAGGGTAGTGCGTACGGCCCAGTGAGGGTAGTGCGTACGGCCCAGTGAGGGAGGTGCGTACAGCCCAGTGAGGGTAGTGCGTACAGCCCAGTGAGGGAGGTGCGTACAGCCCAGCGAGGGTAGTGCGTACGGCCCAGCGAGGGTAGTGCGTACGGCCCAGTGAGGGTAGTGCGTACGGCCCAGTGAGGGTAGTGTGTACGGCCCAGTGAGGGTAGTGCGTACGGCCCAGTGAGGGAGGTGCGTACAGCCCAGTGAGGGTAGTGCGTACGGCCCAGTGAGGGAGGTGCGTACAGCCCAGTGAGGGAGGTGCGTACAGCCCAGTGAGGGTAGTGCGTACAGCCCAAGTGAGGGTAGTGCGTACGGCCCAGTGAGGGAGGTGCGTACAGCCCAGTGAGGGTAGTGCGTACGGCCCAGTGAGGGTAGTGCGTACGGCCCAGTGAGGGTAGTGCGTACGGCCCAGTGAGGGTAGTGCGTACGGCCCAGTGAGGGTAGTGCGTACGGCCCAGTGAGGGAGGTGCGTACAGCCCAGTGAGGGAGGTGCGTACAGCCCAGTGAGGGTAGTGCGTACGGCCCAGTGAGGGAGGTGCGTACAGCCCAGTGAGGGTAGTGCGTACAGCCCAGTGAGGGTAGTGCGTACGGCCCAGTGAGGGAGGTGGTACGGCCCAGTGAGGGTAGTGCGTACGGCCCAGTGAGGGTAATGCGTATGGCCCAGTGAGGGTAGTGCGTACGGCCCAGTGAGGGTAGTGCGTACAGCCCAGTGAGGGTAGTGCGTACGGCCCAGTGAGGGAGGTGGTACGGCCCAGTGAGGGTAGTGCGTACGGCCCAGTGAGGGTAATGCGTATGGCCCAGTGAGGGTAGTGCGTACGGCCCAGTGAGGGTAGTGCGTATGGCCCAGTGAGGGTAGTCCGAACGGCCCAGTGAGGGTAGTGCATACGGCCCAGTGAGGGTAGTGCGTACGGCCCAGTGAGTGTAGTGCGTACGGCCCAGTGAGGGTAGTGCGTACGGCCCAGTGAGGGTAGTGCGTACGGCCCAGTGAGGGTAGTGCGTACGGCCCAGCGAGGGTAGTGCGTACGGCCCAGTGAGGGTGGTGCGTACGGCCCAGTGAGGGTGGTGCGTACGGCCCAGTGAGGGTAGTGCGTACGGCCCAGTGAGGGTAGTGCGTACGGCCCAGTGAGGGTGGTGCGTACGGCCCAGTGAGGGAGGTGCGTACGGCCCAGTGAGGGTAGTGCGTACGGCCCAGTGAGGGAGGTGCGTACGGCCCAGTGAGGGTAGTCCGAATGGCCCAGTGAGGGTAGTGCGTACGGCCCAGTGAGGGAGGTGCGTACGGCCCAGTGAGGGTAGTGCGTACAGCCCAGTGAGGGTAGTGCGTACGGCCCAGTGAGGGTAGTGCGTACGGCCCAGTGAGGGTAGTCCGAATGGCCCAGTGAGGGTGGTGCGTACAGCCCAGTGAGGGTAGTGCGTACGGCCCAGTGAGGGTAGTGCGTACGGCCCAGTGAGGGTAGTGCGTACGGCCCAGTGAGGGTAGTGCGTACGGCCCAGTGAGGGTAATGCGTATGGCCCAGTGAGGGTAGTCCGAACGGCCCAGTACATCACTGGGGCCAAGTTTCCTGCCATCCAGAACCTCTATACCAGGTGGTGTCAGAGGAAGGCCCTAAAAATGGACAAAGACTCCAGCCAAGACTGCTTCATAGGTAGTAAAATAGTTAAGCCATAAGACTGCTTCATAAAATCAATACCCTCTGCATATCTATGAAACATGGTGAAAATAGATCTCAGTTTCAGGATCTGGAGTACCTCTACATTAAGGGCTGTTTTACTCAAATCCTTCCAACTGGGAATAGTCACCTTCCAAATCTGCAACATATGTCCTTGATAGATAAATGGGGAATTGACTCAGAGTGCTGTGATTGTCATATTGGGCCTAATACATTCAGAGATTTAGTTACGTGATTTGACCATATGAGGTTATAGAATTGCCCCAGATGTTTTCCATGGCATGACTCAGTTACAAACTCTCATCATTAGTGAACCCTGTGTAGATGATTTGTCAGAGGTACTATGCAGAATAATGAATATAAAGTCACTTATAAAGTTATATATAGACGCACCAGAGATAGAATCTTTAAACCAATCAAACTGCTCCAACATCTGTTTTTAACAATGTAACAAGCGTTGAGTTATCATTTGGTAAAATAACACATATAGAGGAAGGTGCACTGGCTGGGCTCCAGAACCTCACAAGGTTAACTGGGGATTTCAGCCAGGAAGCCCAATGAATCAGCTGATTCACCTGAGGAGACTGACTCTACGACAGGTGGATCTTTTAACACAGCGTTCTGCCAACATCATTTTTCACAACTTGACCAAACTGGAGGTTCTGGAACTTGACAACTGCAGGATTTATTCTTTGGAGGGGAGTTTAACTAAAGACTTTAAATCTTTGAAAAGAGTGTATTTGCATGTAGACAACATTTATAATGTATTCTACAGCTTTACGGAACCTCTCTCTAGTCTTAAGCATTTGCCATTTGACAATTTAAAGACGTTTTGCAGTTGTGACAATGCTTGGCTCATTACATGGGCAAAGGGGTGCAGGCAGGTTGAAGTGATCATGCTTAGTCCGTATGCTAAAACCGGTATGTATGCTTTGGAGGACTTGACATGCTTGTCGGACAATGGACTAGACACACCTAATTTTGTCAAGTACACAGAAGCCAACTGCACAACAGAGGTGGGTTTTGTGCTCTTTGCTGCGACTGGCCTGGGAGTCCTGTTCTTCATGCTGGTGGTTTTCATCCATAACCTGGCCGGTCCCTACCTCCTCCCCCTCTACCACATCACCCTTGGCTGGCTGTCGGAGGCCATGCGATCCAACACCAGGGGGCGCTACCACTACGATGCGTTTGTCTCCTATAGCGGGAAGGACGAGCGCTGGGTGGTGGAGGAGCTGCTACCCAACCTGGAGCAGAGGGGTCCTCCTTTCCTGCGCCTCTGTCTGCACAGCAGGGACTTCCAGCTGGGGAAGGACATTGTGGAGAACATCACAGACAGCCTCTACCGGAGCCGACACACCGTCTGCCTAGTCAGCCGCCACTACCTGCGCAGTAACTGGTGCTCCCTGGAGATGAAGCTGGCCACCTCCAGGCTGCAGGTGGAGCAAAGGGACATCCTCCTCCTGGTCTTCCTGGAGAAGATCCCCCCTCGCCGGCTGTCTGCCCACCACAGGCTGGCTCGCCTAGTGAAGACCAGGAACCTATCTCGACTGGCCCCTGGACCCCATCAGCACCAGGCATTCTGGGACAGACTCTGGGCTAAACTGAAACCTCAGAATGAAGCGTGAGATCAGAGGTTTATGTAAGACATTGTGGACTGAAATGTGACAGAGGTTGATGTTGAACCTTGTGTTAATGCAGATGTAATGTTGATACATATGTTGAGGTGTTGAACTTGTCGTACAAAATGTCTTCCGCTATTTGCGATTCTATTAGACAATTCTGATGAAGTCAATTTAAATGCTCTGTACTTTTTCTTTTTTGTTTTATCTGAAATTACTTAGAAATAATCCTATTTAAATTACTTAGAAAATATCTTATTTAAATTACTTCCAATGCATCTTTTTACTTCCCCAAATTTGATCAGATCCTGTTTTTATTTTTGAACACCTAATCGCTAACCCATGTCTTTGTTTGTAAATGTGTTGCTAAGAGGAACTGAAAAAGGGTGGGATTTAGCTCTGTTTCTGTTTAATTTCAGATAACAACTATTGTTTTGTTTGCAATGTATTGCTGCTGTAAATAACAATACATGAATGACCAATGACCATGAAGCAGTTATTAATGACAATACATTAATGACCACGAAGCAGTTATTTTTATTTCAACATCTATCAAAGAGTTTTGTACAGAAATGTAGTTGCTATTTCTTTATCTAAATGTGTTGCTATTTCTTTATCTACATGTGTTTCTAGTTGTTTAACTAAATATTTTGCTCGTTCTTTTGTCACGCTCTGGCCATAGAGAGGCTTTTATTCTCTATTTTGGTTAGGCCAGGGTGTGACTAGGGTGGGCATTCTAGTTTCTTTATTTCTATGTTTTCTGTTTCTATGTTTTGGCCGGGTATGGTTCTCAATCAGGGACAGCTGTCTATCGTTGTCTCTGATTGCGGATCATACTTAGGCAGCCTGTTTTTCCACCTTAGTTGTGGGTAGTTGACTTTGTTAATGGCCTGTATAGCCCTAGTAAGCTTCACGTTCGTTTGAGGTTTTTCTTGTTTTTGTTGGCGACATTCATAATAAAAAGAAATGTACGCTCACCATGCTGCACCTTGGTCCGGTCATTTCTCTGACGACGTTCGTGACAGAACTACCCACCACAAACGGACCAAGCAGCGTGGTAAGGAGGACTGGATATGGGAGGACATCCTGAATGGGAAAGGATCCTGGACGTGGGAGGAGATCCTGGCGGGAAAGGATTGCCTGCTGCGGGAGCAGGTGGAAGCAGCGAGGAAGGCGGAGGCAGCGAGTAAAAGGGCCCAGGATTACACAGGGTCACGGCTGGAACTAAAGACTGGGAGGCCACTCCCCCCCCAAAATTGGGCACACGAGGAGATTGTCTGAGTCAGGTTGGAGACCTGAGCCAACTCCTCGTGCTTACCGTAGGGAGCGTGGTACTGGTCAGGCACCGTGTTATGCGGTGGAGCGCACGGTGTCTCCAGTGCGCGTTCACAGCCCGGTGCGCTACATTCCAGCTCCCCGCATCGGCCGGGCTAGAGTGGACATCCAGCCAGGACGGATGGTGCCGGCTCAGCGCATCTGGCCGCCAGTGCATCTCTATGGCCCAGGATATCATGCTCCGGCTCTGCGCACTGTCTCCGGTGCGACTGCACAGCCCAGTGCGTCCTGTGCCAGCGCCCCGCCTTTGCCGGGTGAAGGTCACCATCCAGCCAGGACGGGTTGTGCAGGCTCTACGCTCGAGACCTCCAGTGCGCCTCCACGGCCCAGTGTATCTGGTGCCTGCTCCAAGAACCAGGCCTCCTGTTTGTCTCCCCAGCCTGGTGAGCCCTGTGGCAGCTCCACGCACCAGGCTGTCCATACGTCTCCTCACTCCAGTGATGAGCCATGGCACGAAGCATCCAGTTATGATCCATGGCACGAAGCATCCAGTGATGATCCATGGCACGAAGCCTCCAGTGATGATTCATGGCACGAAGCCTCCAGTGATGATTCATGGCACGAAGCCTCCAGTGATGGCCCATGGCCCTGAGCCTGCAATAAGGATCCATGGCACGAAGCATCCAGTATTGATCCGCGGTCCGGAGCCTGCAGTGACGGTCTCCAGTCCGGAGCTTTTATTCTCTATTTTGGTCAGGCAAGGGTGTGACTAGGGTGGGCATTCTAGTTCCTTTATTTCTATGTTTTCTGTTTCTATGTTTTGGCCGGGTATGGTTCTCAATCAGGGACAGCTGTCTATCGTTGTCTCTGATTGGGGATCATACTTAGGCAGCCTGTTTTTCCACCTTAGTTGTGGGTAGTTGACTTTGTTAGTGACCTGTATAGCCCTAGTAAGCTTCACGTTCGTTTGAGTTTTTTCTTGCTTTTGTTGGCGACATTCATAATAAAAAGAAATGTACATGCTGCACCTTGGTCCGGTCATTTCCCTGACGACGTTCGTGACATCTTTATCTAAATGTGTTGCTAGGTCTTTATCTAAATGTAGTTGCTAGGTTTTTATCTAAATGTGTTGCTAGGTCTTTATCTAAATGTGTTGCTAGGTCTTTATCTAAATGTGTTGCTAGGTCTTTATCTTAATGTGTTGCTAGGTCTTTATCTAAATGTAGTTGCTAGGTCTTTATCTAAATGTGTTGCTAGGTCTTTATCTAAATGTGTTGCTAGGTCTTTATCTAAATGTGTTGCTAGGTCTTTATCTAAATGTAGTTGCTAGGTCTTTATCTAAATGTAGTTGCTAGATCTTTATCTAAATGTAGTTGCTAGGTCTTTATCTAAATGTGTTGCTAGGTCTTTATCTAAATGTGTTGCTAGGTCTTTATCTAAATGTGTTGCTAGGTCTTTATCTTAATGTGTTGCTAGGTCTTTATCTAAATGTAGTTGCTAGGTCTTTATCTAAATGTAGTTGCTAGGTCTTTATCTAAATGTGTTGCTAGGTCTTTATCTAAATGTGTTGCTAGGTCTTTATCTAAATGTGTTGCTAGGTCTTTATCTAAATGTGTTGCTAGGTCTTTATCTAAATGTGTTGCTAGGTCTTTATCTAAATGGTGTTGCTAGGTCTTTATCTAAATGGTGTTGCTAGGTCTTTATCTTAATGTTGTTGCTAGGTCTTTATCTTAATGTGTTGCTAGGTCTTTATCTAAATGTGTTGCTAGGTCTTTATCTAAATGTGTTGCTAGGTCTTTATCTTAATGTGTTGCTAGGTCTTTATCTTAATGTGTTGCTAGGTCTTTATCTTAATGTGTTGCTAGGTCTTTATCTTAATGTGTTGCTAGGTCTTTATCTAAATGTAGTTGCTAGGTCTTTATCTAAATGTGTTGCTAGGTCTTTATCTAAATGTGTTGCTAGGTCTTTATCTAAATGTGTTGCTAGGTCTTTATCTAAATGTGTTGCTAGGTCTTTATCTAAATGTTGTTGCTAGGTCTTTATCTTAATGTGTTGCTAGGTCTTTATCTTAATGTGTTGCTAGGTCTTTATCTAAATGTGTTGCTAGGTCTTTATCTAAATGTAGTTGCTAGGTCTTTATCTAAATGTAGTTGCTAGGTCTTTATCTAAATGTAGTTGCTAGGTCTTTATCTAAATGTAGTTGCTAGATCTTTATCTAAATGTAGTTGCTAGGTCTTTATCTAAATGTGTTGCTAGGTCTTTATCTAAATGTAGTTTCTAGGTCTTTATCTAAATGTGTTGCTAGGTCTTTATCTAAATGTGTTGCTAGGTCTTTATCTAAATGTAGTTGCTAGGTCTTTATCTAAATGTAGTTGCTAGGTCTTTATCTAAATGTTTTGCTAGGTCTTTATCTAAATGTGTTGCTAGTTCTTTATCTAAATGTAGTTGCTTGTTGTTTTGATACATGTCTTATTAACTCATGGGCGTGGGGAGGTGTCCGCCTTTCTGGACAATAAAGTAATGTTTGTCCCCTACTGTGGCCAGCTTTCAACAGCTTGACCAGGCTATCAATGCTCTGACTACAGTAGACCACAGAGTAAGCCTGCTATGGCTGTCTAACCTCCATTATCATGGTGTCTGATGGAGACAACAGCCTTCTCAGTACCATCGACAAAGAAGCATGGTCCCTCCAGCTACAGGTCAGGTCTTCCCCGGTGGTAACCTTGCCTGACCCCTGAAGAATTCTGCTGCTTGAGGTCTAAGCTTTTATTTTATTTGACCCTTATTTTACCAGGTACGTTGACTGAGAACACATTCTCGTTTACAGCAACGACCTGGGGAATTGTTACCGGGGAGAGGAATGTGCCAATTGGAAGCTTGGTATGATTAGTTGGCCATGATGGGATGCAGGGTGGTATGGAATGCAGGGTTGTATGGAATGCAGGGTGGTATGGTGGTATGGGATGCCGGGTGGTTTGGGATGCAGGATGGTAATGGATGCCGGGTGGTATGGGATGCAGGGTGGTATGGGATGCCGGGTGGTTTGGGATGCAGGATGGTAATGGATGCCGGGTGGTATGGGATGCAGGATGGTATGGGATGCAGGGTGGTATGGAATGCATGGTGGTATGGGATGCAGGATGGTATGGGATGCAGGGTGGTATGGGATGCAGGGTGGTATGGAATGCAGGGTGGTATGGGATGCAGGATGGTATGGGATGCAGGGTGGTATGGGATGCAGGGTGGTATGGTGGTATGGGATGCAGGGTGGTATGGGATGCAGGGTGGTATGGTGGTATGGGATGCAGGGTGGTATGGGATGCAGGGTGGTATGGTGGTATGGGATGCAGGATGGTATGGGATGCAGGGTGGTATGGGATGCAGGGTGGTATGGGATGCAGGGTAGTATGGGATGCCGGGTGGTATGGAATGCAGGGTGGTATGGGATGCAGGATGGTATGGGATGCAGGGTGGTATGGGATGCAGGGTGGTATGGAATGCAGGGTGGTATGGGATGCAGGATGGTATGGGATGCAGGGTGGTATGGGATGCAGGGTGGTATGGTGGTATGGGATGCAGGGTGGTATGGGATGCAGGGTGGTATGGGATGCAGGGTGGTATGGTGGTATGGGATGCAGGGTGGTATGGGATGCCGGGTGGTTTGGGATGCAGGATGGTAATGGATGCCGGGTGGTATGGGATGCAGGATGGTATGGGATGCAGGGTGGTATGGGATGCAGGGTGGTATGGGATGCAGGATGGTATGGGATGAAGAGTGGTTTGGGGTGCAGGATGGTATGGGATGCAAGGGGGGCATGGGTCACGTTGGGTCAAATGTGTCAGGTAGCCTTCCACAAGCTTCCCACAATAAGTTGGGTGAATTTTGGCCCATTCCTCCTGACAGAGCTGGTGTAACTGAGTTGGGTTTGTAGGCCTCCTTGCTCTCATACGCTTTTTCAGTTCTGCCCACAAATTTTCTATACGATTGAGGTCAGGGCTTTGTGATGGCCACTCCAATACCTTGACTTTGTTGTCCTTAAGCCATTTTGCCACAACTTTGGAAGTATGCTTGGGGTCATTGTCTGTTTGGAAGACCCATTTGCGACCAAGCTTTAAGTTCCTGACTGATGTCTTGAGATGTTGCTTCAATATATCCACATAATTTTCCTACCTCATGATGCCATCTATTTTGTGAAGTGCACCAGTCCCTCCTGCAGCAAAGCACTCGCACATCATGATGCTGCCACCCCGGTGCTTCACGGTTGGGATGGTGTTCTTTGGCTTGCAAGCCTCCCCCTTTTTCCTCCAAACATAACGATGGTCATTATGGCCAAACAGTTCTATTTTTGTTCCATCAGACCAGAGGACATTTCTCCAAAGTGTACAATCTTTGTCCCCATGTGCAGTTGCAAACTGTAGTCTGGCTTTTTTATTGCAGTTTTGGAGCAGTGGCTTCTTCCTTGCTGAGCGACCTTTCAGGTTATGTCAAAATAGGACTCGTTTTTCTGTGGATATAGATACTTTTGTACCTGTTTCCTGCAGCATCTTCACAAGGTCCTTTGCTGTTCTTCTGGGATTGATTTGCACTTTTCGCACCAAAGTATGTTCATCTCTAGGAGACAGAACGCGTCTCCTTCCTGAGCAGTATGACGGCTGCGTGGTCCCATGGTGTTTATACTTGCGTAATATTGTTTGTACAGATGAACGTGGTACCATCAGGCGTTTGGAAATTGCTCGCAAAAAGGGGCCAGACTTGTGGAGGTCTACCATTTTTTTTCTGAGGTCTTGGCTGATTTCTTTTGATTTTTCCATGATGTCAAGCAAAGAGGCACTGAGTTTGAAGGTAAGCCTTGAAATACATATACAGGTACACCTCCAATTGACTCAAATTATGTCAATTAGCCTATCAGAAGCTTCTAAAGCCATGACATAATTTTCGGGAGTTTCCCAAGAGAAAGACACAGTCAACGTAGTGTATGTAAACTTCTGACCCACTGGAATTGTGATACAGTGAATTATAAGTGAAATAATCTGTCTGTAAAATTTTCTTTGAGAAATTACTTGTGTCATGCACAAAGTAGATGTCCTAACCGACTTACCAAAACTATAGTTTGCTAACAAGAAAATTGTGGAGTGGTTGAAAACGAGTTTTAATGACTCCGACCTAAGTGTATGTAAACTTCCGACTTCAACTGTAAATGAGGAAGAGGAACCAGACACATTTTTTTTAAATAGTCTACTTAGTTAAACAAAAAGCAACTAGATGTCATTAAACAACTAGCAACGACTTTAGTTAAACAACTAGCAACTACATTTAGTCAAACAACTAGCAACTACATTTATTTAACTTCTAGTTGCACACAATCCCGGATCCGGGAGCACCCTCATCAGTAAAAAAGCTGACTAGCATAGCCTAGCATAGCGCCACAAGTAAATACTAGCATCTAAATATCATGAAATCACAAGTCCAAGACACCAGATGAAAGATACACATCTTGTGAATCCAGCCATCATTTCTGATTTTTAAAATGTTTTACAGGGAAGACACAATATGTATTTCTATTAGCTAACCACGATAGCAAAAGACACAACTTTTTTTTCCCACCATTTTTTTACTGCATAGGTAGCTATCACAAATTCGACCAAATAAAGATATAAATAGTCACTAACCAAGAAACAACTTCATCAGATGACAGTCTGATAACATATTTATTGTATAGCATATGTTTTGTTCGAAAAATGTGCATATTTCAGGTATAAATCATAGTTTTACATTGCAGCCACCATCACAACTCTCACCAAAGCAACTAGAATAACTACAGAGAGCAACGTGAATTACCTAAATACTCATCATAAAACATTTATGAAAAATACACAGTGTACAGCAAATGAAAGACAAAGATCTTGTGAATCCAGCCAATATTTCAGATTTTGTAAGTGTTTTACAGCGAAAACACAATATAGCATTATATTAGCTTACTACAATAGCCAACCACACAACAGCATTGATTCAAGCCAACAGTAGGGATAACGAATAAACCAGCAAAAGATATGAATTTTTTCACTAACCTTCTCAAACTTCTTCAGATGACAGTCCTATAACATCAAATTACACAATACATATATGGTTTGTTCGAAAATGTGCATATTTAGCGGCACAAATCGTGGTTATACAATATGAATAGTAGCCAAACAACAAACAAAATGTCGGGAGAAATCTTGGGAGAGGCACCTAATCTAATCAATAACTAATCATAAACTTGACAAAAAAATACAGGTTGGACAGCAAATGAAAGATACATTAGTTCTTAATGCAACCGCTGTGTTAGATTTTTAAAATTAACGTTACTACGACATACAGCGTGCGTTAAAGCGAGACCGCACCGAAATTAATGGCGGAATAATAGTTTCACATTTTTCAACAGAACAACGAATTAACATCATAAATAGTTCTTACTATTTGATGAGCTTCCATCAGAATCTTGTGCAAGTTGTCCTTTGTCCAGAATCATCGTTGCTCGGTTGTAGATTGTCGTCTTCAACTTAGGAATTAGCAGCAAACATTAGCTATGTGGCCCAGACGTGTCCAACTCTTCATAACGCAGCACAAAGAAAATTCCGAAAATCGCAATATACTGATATAAACTGATATAACTCGGTTTAAAATAACTACATTATGATGTTTTTAACATCTATATCGAATAAAATCAGAGCCGGATATATCTAAGGCCTATAACGAGAGCTTTTCAGAATGCCATCCTGAGGTCTGCTTTGCGCCATGACGAACGTTGAAAAGAATGCACCCCCCGTTCCAAGAGCCTTTATACTGCCTCAGATCTACCTAGCAACCCCATTCCAATTCTCACTGCTTACTGACATCTAGGGGAAATCGTATGCAGTGCATGTCGACCCATAGATTACTTGCAAATTAATAAACTGACCCTGGAACAGAGTGCCCGATTTCAGATTTCTCACTTCCTGACAGGAAGTTTGCTGCAACTTGAGTTCTGTTTTACTCACAGATATAATTCAAACGGTTTTAGAAACTAGAGAGTGTTTTCTATCCAATAGTAATAATAATATGCATATTGTACGAGCAAGAATTGAGTACGAGGCAGTTTAATTTGGGAACGAATTTTTACAAAGTGAAAACAGCGCCCCCCCTATTGAGAAAAGGATAACTGCTTCATGGTCATTGGTCATTAATGTATTGTCATTAATAACTGCTTCATGGTCATTGGTCATTAATGTATTGTCATTAATAACTGCTTCATGGTCATTGGTCATTCATGTATAGTCATTAATAACTGCTTCATGGTCATTGGTCATTCATGTATAGTCATTAATAACTGCTTCATGGTCATTGGTCATTCATGTATAGTCATTAATAACTGCTTCATGGTCATTGGTCATTCATGTATAGTCATTAATAACTGCTTCATGGTCATTGGTCATTAATGTATTATCATTAATAACTGCTTCATGGTCATTGGTCATTAATGGATTGTCATTAATAACTGCTTCATGGTCATTGGTCATTAATGGATTGTCATTAATAACTGCTTCATGGTCATTGGTCATTCATGTATTGTCATTAATAACTGCTTCATGGTCATTGGTCATTAATGTATTGTCATTAATAACTGCTTCATGGTCATTGGTCATTAATGTATTGTCATTAATAACTGCTTCAAGGTCATTGGTCATTAATGTATTGTCATTAATAACTGCTTCATGGTCATTGGTCATTAATGGATTGTCATTAATAACTGCTTCATGGTCATTGGTTGTTTATGGATTGTCTTTCACAGCAGCATACAGTAGTTTTATTTGAAAAAGAAATGAAATTCGCAAAATCACATTCTATTTCAAATCCTCTTAGCAACACACATACAAGCAAAGATATGTGTTAGCGATTAGGTGTTGAAAAATACAAAAAGGATCTGATAAAATTTTGGGAAGTAAAAAAATGTTTAGGCTCATTTTTAAGTCATTTAAATATAATTATTTCTAAGTATTTTAAATAAGATTATTTCTAAGTAATTTCAGATTAATCAGAAAAAATACAATCCAGATAGAGCATTTAAAAGGACTTCATCAGAATTGTCTAAACAAATCTCAAATACTGGTAGACATTTTGTACAACAAGTTCAACAACTCAACATATGTGACAGGCCGACTCGATTCGGTCAGATAAGGATCCTAAAACTGAGAAAAAGCCCAGAGACATGGATCTACTTTCACCATGTTTCATAGATATGCAGAGGGTATTGATATTAGGGGGAAGTCCAAGTAGATCCTCCTCGATGGCTGTGACATCTTCACAGGCAGCAGTGTAATGTTCTACATGACGAGGTAGGTGGGTGCAGGTCCAGAGGAAAAAGTGTCCCAAGTCTTCACCACTGTCATAAATCTGGCATTTAGGATGCATCCATCCACTAGCACTCTGAATCCACAGGAACAGGACGGCAGGGTGGGAAAACATAGCTCTCATCTCTCCCAACGTCAGTCAAATCTACTGAGATAATTGTCAGAATAGTTTGGTTCTGGTGGATATCTGTAGAACGTTGGTTTGATACAGTACCATCCTTGTGAACGCTGTAAACAGTATGGAGTCTCTCTTCTTCTTGTTGTTTGTCAGATGGGTTCCTCCTTGGTAACTAACAGCAGCTCATACCTTTTGGTTGTTCCAATGTTCTGCCCTTTCACCCTGCAGTTGAATTGTATCTCAAGGTAACAGAAGTAAATATTTCATTGTTAGAGTGGTTCCGAAAGTAAAGAAACAATATAATGTCCCACATTCAATGAAGGAATGATTGCAGAGTTGCAACGTGTTCTCTGACCGCCACAGTTGATGTCTGTGTAGATACGAGGAGCAGCATCCTGTTTGTAGAGCACAGTAACACTGTATGTTAAACATCTTGTGAAAGTCTATTTTGACCTGTTTTTACATGTCTCTCTTTCAGTTCCTGAAAATAAACTTACTGTCAATAAAAAATACAGTTTACATGAAGGACCTGTTTGGACGTGATAGATTACAGAAGACACATGAGTCTCACTAAAATGTCTGCAGAGTGTAATGAAATATCAGTTGGAGTACAATACTTCATTTCTGTTTTAATTTATTGAATTCTGTAGTACAAATAAATATCCAAAGAGGAAGTGGGTAACTTCTTTAATGAAGTTGTGCTGTTGACATTATTATTATTATTATTATTGTTATTGTTATTATTATGATCATTATTACTATGGGGCTGTAGTCCTCTTCAGAGCCCTGTGACATGCCTAAATAATGACATTATTACTCTGGGGCTGTAGTCCTCTTCAAAGCCCTGTGACATGCCTAAATAATGACATTATTACTCTGGGGCTGTAGTCCTCTTCAAAGCCCTGTGACATGCCTAAATAATGACATTATTACTCTGGGGCTGTAGTCCTCTTCAGAGCCCTGTGACATGCCTAAATAATGACATTATTACTCTGGGGCTGTAGTCCTCTTCAAAGCCCTGTGACATGCCTAAATAATGACATTATTACTCTGGGGCTGTAGTCCTCTTCAGAGCCCTGTGACATGCCTCTATAATGACATTATTACTCTGGGGCTGTAGTCCTCTTCAGAGCCCATGCCTCTATAATGACATTATTACTCTGGGTCTGTAGTCCTCTTCATAGCCCTGTGACATGCCTAAATAATGACATTATTACTCTGGGGCTGTAGTCCTCTTCATAGCCCTGTGACATGCCTAAATAATGACATTATTACTCTGGGGCTGTAGTCCTCTTCAGAGCCCTGTGACATGCCTCTATAATGACATTATTACTCTGGGGCTGCATGCTTTGAGATCCCACTCTGGTTACATATCCTACTGTACTCACTAAAACCAATCTGTTCTACTCTAGTTAGATATGCTACTGTACTCACTAAAACCAATCTGTTCTACTCTGGTTAGATATCCTACTGTACTCACTAAAACCAATCTGTTCTACTCTGGTTAGATATCCTACTGTACTCACTAAAAGCAATCTGTTCCCCTCTTAGTTGAGTTAGTTATACATTTAGTTTACAATGAGCAACTAGATTTAGTTAAACAACTAGCAACTACATTTAGTTAAACACCTAGCAACACATGTAGATAAACAACTAGCAACACATTTAGTTAAACAACTAGCAACACATTTAGTTAAACAACTAGCAACACATTTAGTTAAACAACTAGCAACACATTTAGTTAAACAACTAGCAACACATTTTGTTAAACACCTAGCAACACATTTAGATAAACAACTAGCAACACATGTAGATAAACAACTAGCAACTACATGTTGTTAAACAACTAGTAACACATTTAGTTAAACAACTAGCAACACATTTTGTTAAACAACAAGCAACACATTTAGATAAACACCTAGCAACACATTTAGTTAAACACCTAGCAACACATGTAGATAAACAACTAGCAACACATTTTGTTAAACAACTAGCAACACATTTAGATAAACACCTAGCAACACATTTAGTTAAACAACTAGCAACACATTTTGTTAAACAACTAGCAACACATGTAGATAAACAACTAGCAACATATTTAGATAAACAACTAGCAACATATTTAGATAAACACCTAGCAACACATTTAGTTAAACAACTAGCAACACATTTAGTTAAACAACTAGCAACACATTTAGATAAAGACCTAGCAACACATGTAGAAAAACAACTAGCAACTACATGTTGTTAAACAACTAGTAACACATTTAGTTAAACAACTAGCAACACATTTAGTTAAACACCAAGCAACACATTTAGATAAAGACCTAGCAACACATGTAGATAAACAACTAGCAACTACATGTTGTTAAACAACTAGCAACACATTTAGTTAAACAACTAGCAACACATTTAGTTAAACAACTAGCAACACATGTAGATAAACAACTAGCAACTACATTTAGTTAAACAACTAGCAACACATTTAGTTAAACACCTAGCAACACATGTTGTTAAACACTTAGCAACACATTTAGATAAACAACTAGCAACACATTTAGTTAAACACCTAGCAACACATGTAGATAAACAACTAGCAACTACATTTAGTTAAACAACTAGCAACACATTTAGTTAAACAACTAGCAACACATTTAGTTAAACAACTAGCAACACATGTTGTTAAACACCTAGCAACACATTTAGATAAACAACTAGCAACACATTTAGTTAAACACCTAGCAACACATGTAGATAAACAACTAGCAACTACATTTAGTTAAACAACTAGCAACACATTTAGTTAAACACCTAGCAACACATTTAGTTAAACACCTAGCAACACGTAGATAAACAACTAGCAACTACATGTTGTTAAACAACTAGTAACACATTTAGTTAAACAACTAGGTTTCTGAGTCAAAGGTGAACAAGGTGATTAGCTCACTAAAGAACTCTAAAGCCAAAGATGTGTTTGGGCTGGACTCTACCTTTCTTAAAAACTACAAAGAGTCACTCATTGGCCCCATTACTAAGGTCACCAACACATCTATTGGTCTCGGGGTGTTTCCAAGAGTATGGACGTCGGCCATAATAACGGCCATCTTTAAATCAGGCGACCCTGCTGACGTGAGTAACTACAGGCCCATTAGTATACTACCTGTGGTGTCAAAGGTTGTTGAAAAGTGTGTAGCAGAACAACTGATTGCCCACCTCAACAACAGCCCCTTCACATTACACTCCATGCAGTTTGGCTTCAGAGCGAAACACTCCACAGAAACGGCCCACTGCTTTCTTCTGGAAAATGTGAAGTCCAAGATGGACAAAGGGGAAGTTGTTGGGGCTGTGTTTCTGGACCTAAGAAAGGCTTTTGATACTGTTAACTGTAACGCTCGTCTTTCTCCTCGTCTGAAGAGGAGCATGGATCGGACCAAAACGCAGCGGGGTTTGAATACATACTTGTTTATTTGACAAAGAAAGACGAACACGAAAAAACACTTGATAAACTACAAAACAAATAAACGACGTGAACAGACCTGTACTTGAGAACATAAAACAAGAACGCACGAACAGGAAAGAACACACGAACGAACGAACGAAAACAGTCCCGTGTGGCACAAACACTGACACAGGAACAATCACCCACAAACAAACAGTGAGAACAGCCTACCTTAATATGGTTCTCAATCAGAGGAAACGTAAAACACCTGCCCCTGATTGAGAACCATATCAGGCTAATAACAATGAATCCAACATAGAAACACATAACATAGAATGCCCACCCAGCTCACGTCCTGACCAACTAAACAAAGACAAAACAAAGGAAATAAGGTCAGGAACGTGACAGTTAACCATGAGATTCTCATCACAAAACTGTCCAAGTTCAACTTTTCCCCCGATGCCTTGAGATGGATGAAATCATACCGTGAAGGCAGAACTCAATGTGTCAGAGTGAGCAATGAGCTGTCGCCCACTCTTAGCTATGATGTGGGCGTGCCCCATGGGTCAATACTGGGGCCCCTCCTGTTCAGCCTGTACATTAATGATCTGCCTTCTGTCTGTACTGGGTCTGAAGTTCAAATGTATGCAGATGATACAGTGATATATGTGCATGCAAAGAGCAAACAACAAGCTGCACAAGAACTCACTACTGTAATGGTCCAGGTTACAAAGTGGTTCAGTGACTCGTGTTTGCATCTCAATGTGAAAAAAACAGTTTGCATGTTCTTCACAAAGAGGGCAACAGATGCTACTGAGCCAGATGTCTATGTGTCAGGGGAGAAGCTCCAGGTGGTATCTGATTTTATTAAGTACCTTGGCATCATACTTGATTCCAACCTCTCTTTTAAAAAGCATGTGAAAAAGGTAATTCAGATAACCAAATTCAACCTAGCTAATTTCCAATTTATACAAAATTGTTTGACTACAGAGGTAGCAAAACTGTACTTCAAATCTATGATACTCCCCCACTTAACATACTGCTTGACTAGTTGGGCCCAAGCTTGCTGTACAACATTAAAACCTATTCAGTCTGTCTACAAACAGGCTCTCAGAGTGCTTGATAGGAAGCCCAATAGCCATCACACATCATCCTCAGAAAGCATGAGCTCCTGAGTTGGGAAAATCTTGTGCAATACACCGACGCGTGTCTTGTATTCAAGATCCTAAATGGCCTGGCTCCTCCCCCGCCACTTAGTATTTTTGTTAAACAGAAAACCCAAACCCATGGCAGCAGATCCACAAGGTCCGCCATGAGAGGTGACTGTATAGTTCCCCTAAGGAAAAGCTCCTTTAGTAAATCCGCTTTCTCTGTGAGAGCTTCCCATGTCTGGAATACACTACCATCAGACACACATAACTGCACCACATATCACACTTTCACAAAATGCATGAAGACATGGCTAAAGGTCAATCAGATTTGTGAACATAATCCCTAGCTGTGTATTGCCGCTTTCCATGTTGTCTGTTGTCTGTAGCTTGTGAGGTGTGGAAACACTTTGTTGCTTTTATGAATTTTGTCTTGCTGCTTTTTGTTCTATGTAAACTCAATCAATCAATCAATTTAGTTAAACAACTAACATCACATTTAGTTATACAATGAGCAACTACATTTAGTTAAACAACTAGCAACACATTTAGTTAAACAACTAGCAACTTTATTTAGTTAAACAACTAGCAACACATTTAGTTAAACAACTAGTAACTTTATTTAGTTAAACAACTAAAAATTAAATTTAGATAAACAACTAGCATCTACTTTTAGTTAAACAACTAGCAACACATTTAGTTAAACAACTAGCAACTTTATTTAGATAAACAACTAACAACTACATTTAGTTCAACAACTAGTAACACATTTAGTTAAACCACAAGCGTCTACATTTAGTTAAACAACTGAAAACAACATTTCTGTACAAAGGTCTTTGATCAATATTGAAATAAAAAGAACTGCTTTGTGGTCATTCACTTATTGTCATTGATTACTGCTTCATGGTCATTCACATATTGTCATTGATAACTACTTCATGGTCATTGGTCATTCATGTATTGTCGTTCACACCCTTTTTCAGTTACTCTTAGCAAGAAATATACAAGCAAAGATATGTGTTAGTGATTAGGTGATAAAAAAGTACAAAAAGGGTATCATACAATTCGTTGAAGTAAAAAAATGTATTACATTTTTCTACGTAATTTAAATATGATTATTTTATTAAATTTAAAAAGGGTTATTTTTAAGAAATTTAAATATGATTATTTCTATATAATTTAAATAGGAATACATATACATATAAGTAGTTGAAGATTAATCAGAAAAAGTACAGAGCATTTAAAATGACTTCATCAGAATTGTCTAAACACATCTCAATTTCTGGAAGACATTTTGTACGGAGGACTTTTAACAACAAATTCAATACCTCAACATATGTGTCAACATTACATCTCCATTAGCACAAGGTTCTACATCAACCTCTCATGTCATATTTCAGTCTAGAAGGTTCTACATCAACCTCTGATGTCACATTTCAGTCCACAAGGTTCTACATCAACTTCTGAGGTCATAAATCAGTCCACATGGTCCTACATCAACCCCTGATCTCAAGCTTCAGTCCATAAGGTTCTACATCAACCTCTGATCTCAAGCTTCAGTCCATCAGGTTCTACATCAACCTCTGATCTCAAGCTTCAGTCCACATGGTCCTACATCAACCTCTGACGTCACATTTCAGCCCACATGGTCCTACATCAACCCCTGATCTCAAGCTTCAGTCCACATGGTCCTACATCAACCTCTGACGTCACATTTCAGCCCACATGGTCCTACATCAACCCCTGATCTCAAGCTTCAGTCCACAGGGTCCTACATCAACCTCTGATCTCAAGCTTCAGTCCATCAGGTTCTACATCAACCTCTGATCTCAAGCTTCAGTCCACATGGTCCTACATCAACCTCTGACATCACATTTCAGCCCACATGGTCCTACATCAACCCCTGATCTCAAGCTTCAGTCCACATGGTCCTACATCAACCTCTGACGTCACATTTCAGCCCACATGGTCCTACATCAACCCCTGATCTCAAGCTTCAGTCCACAGGGTCCTACATCAACCTCTGATCTCAAGCTTCAGTCCATAAGGTTCTACATCAACCTCTGATCTCAAGCTTCAGTCCATAAGGTCCTACATCAACCTCTGACGTCACATTTAAGTCCACAGGGTCCTACATCAACCTCTGACGTCACATTTCAGTCCACATGGTCCTACATCAACCCCTGATCTCAAGCTTCAGTCCACAAGGTCCTACATCAACCTCTGACGTCACATTTCAGTCCACAGGGTCCTACATCAACCTCTGACATCACATTTCAGTCCACAGGGTCCTACATCAACCTCTGATCTCAAGCTTCAGTCCACAAGGTCCTATATCAACCTCTGATGTCATAATTCAGTCTACAAGGTCCTACATCAACCTCTGATGTCACATTTCGGTCCACAAGGTCCTACATCAACCTCTGATCTCACGCTGCAGACAGTTTAGCCCACAGTCTGTCCCAGAATGCCTGGTGCTGATGGGGGTCCTGGGGCCAGTCCAGATAGGTCCTGGTCTTCACCAGGCGAGCCAGCCTGTGGTGGGCAGACAGCTGGCGAGGGGGGATCTTCTCCAGGAAGACTAGGAGGAGGATGTCCCTTTGCTCCACCTGCAGCCTGGAGGTGGCCAGCTTCATCTCCAGGGAGCACCAGTTACTGCGCAGGTAGTGGCGGCTGACTAGGCAGACGGTGTGTCGGCTCCGGTAAAGGCTGTCTGTGATGTTCTCCACAATGTCCTTCCCCAGCTGGAAGTCCCTGCTGTGCAGACAGAGGCGCAGGAAAGGAGGACCCCTCTGCTCCAGGTTGGGTAGCAGCTCCTCCACCACCCAGCGCTCGTCCTTCCCGCTATAGGAGACAAACGCATCGTAGTGGTAGCGCCCCCTGGTGTTGGATCGCATGGCCTCCGACAGCCAGCCAAGGGTGATGTGGTAGAGGGGGAGGAGGTAGGGACCGGCCAGGTTATGGACCAACACCACCAGCTTGAAGAACAGGACTCCCAGGCCAGTCGCAGCAAAGAGCACAAAGCCAACCTCTGTAGTGCAGTTGGCTTCTGTGTACCTGACAAAATTAGGTGTGTCTATTCCATTGTCCAACAAGCATATCAAGTCCTCCAAAGCATACATAACGGGATGTGTATACGGAGTAAGCATGATTACCTCAACCTGGCTGTACCCTTTGGCCCATGTAATGAGCCAAGCATTGTCACAACTGCAAAAAATCTGGAACTGAGGAAGTATCAAATACTTAAGACTAGAGAGAGGTTCAGTAAAGCTGTAGAATACATTATAAATGTTCTCTATATGCAAATACAATGTTTTCAAAGATTTAAAGTCTTTAGTTAAACTCCCCTCCAAAGAAAAAATCCTGCAGTGGTACATTTCCAGAACCTCCAGTTTGGTCAAGTTGTGAAAAATGATGTCGGCAGAACGCTGTGTTAAAAGATCCACCTGTCGTAGAGTCAGTCTCCTCAGGTGAATCAGCTGATTAATTGATGTTAAATCAACCCTTTTAGCTGAAAGCTTAGATCTGTAGTCAAATGTTTCCACAGACGTGAAGTACTTTCCCATGAATTCAGATCCACAAAGGAATTCTTCAGCATCAGCATGAAGATGGGTTACAGACTGAAAGAAAGGTCTGTCACAGTCCTCAAATGACACCGTATGGCCTTTGAGCTGGAGACTCAGGTTCTGTTTAGATGTGATGCTACTGCCGATAACCAACTGCATTGGCCTCATAGCTGAACTAATGTACAGATGAGTCAGCTGACTCAGAATGGCACCAAATATAAGTGTCAGATTCAGCTTGATCACAGGTTCTGTTAGTGGATTGTTCACTTGCCCGAGAAACACTTGTCTAAGAGACGTGAGGTGTGTGAAAGACATTGCCTCAATGTTGTGAATAAGTGGATTGTTCCTGAGGTCTAACCATGTCAAACTATGTAAACCAAAAAATGTGTTTGCATTTATCTGTGTTATCTTATTACTTGTAATGTCTAAGGACTCCAGATTTGTCAATCCCAGGAAAGCAAAGTCTTCAATGTTTGAAATTAAATTCTGTGTTAAATCCAGATACTGCAGCGTAACAAGACAGCTAAATTGTTTAGCAAAAAGTGTTTGTATATTGATTAAAAATGTGAGTTTTGTTAACCATGTGATTGGTTGTTTTTGGAAGGAGCAAATCTCAGGGTTTTTATCTCTCAGGAAAACTATGTTCAATTGGTTAAGGTTTTTGAGACTGGAAATGAAATTCCATTTCAAATGGGGCGAAGGATGGACGGATCCAAGTCCATTTGAATACATATATTCTAGACCAGTGCACAATTCAACACTGGACATGGAGAGGCTACGTATATTGGCATTGGCTAAATATATTTCCTTGATTGAAAGCAAAAACACTACATCACAGATACATTCAAAATCAATGTCATTACTACCAGAGCAACTGAAGTACTGAATTTGCTGAATCCCAGACAGGGGAAGGCGCAGGTGGACTTCCTGGCTGAAAGCCCCAGTTAACCTTGTGAGGTTCTGGAGCCAAGCCAGTGCACCTTCCTCTATATGTGTTATTTCACCAAATGAGAAGTCAGACAATGCTAGATTGTTAAAAACAGGTTTCATGCTTTCTTTTGTGTTTAAAATGGAGCAGTTTGATTGGTTTAACGATTGTATCTCTGGTGCTTTGATTTTTAGCTCTATAAGTGACTTTATATTCATTATTCTGCATAGTACCTCTGACCAATCCTCAACACAGGGTTCACTAATGATGAATCTTTGTAACTGAGGGATACCATGGAAAACATCTGGGGCCATTGCTGTTAACCTGTAACCCTGTATGGTCAAATCACATAACTTAACTATATTTCTGAATGTATGAGGCCCAATATGACAATCACAGCACCCAGAGCCCGTTCCCCATTTATCTATCAAGTACATATGTTGCAGATTTGGAAGGTGACTATTCCCAGTTGGAAGGATTTGAGTTAAACATCCCTCAATGTACAGGTACTCCAGATCCTGAAACTGAGAGAAAAAGCCCAGAGACATGGATCTATTTTCACCATGTTTCATAGATATGCAGATGGTATTGATATTAGGGGGAAGTCCAAGTAGATCCTCCTCGATGGCTGTGACATCTTCACAGGCAGCAGTGCAATGTTCTCCATGACGAGGTAAGTAGTTGCAGGTCCATTTGAGAAAGTCTCCCAAGTCTTCACCACTGTCATAAATCTGGCATTTAGGATGCATCCATCCACTAGTACTCTGAATCCACAGGAACAGGATGGCAGGGTGGGAAAACATAGCTCTCATCTTTCACAACGTCAGTCAAATCTACTGAGATAATAATCAGAATAGTTTGGTTCTGGTGGATATCTGTAGAACGTTGGTTTGATACAGTAACATCCTTGTGAACGCTGTAAAAAGTATGGAGTCTCTCTTCTTCTTGTTGTTTGTCAGATGGGTTCCTCCTTGGTAACTAACAGCAGCTCATACCTTTTGGTTGTTCCAATGTTCTGCCCTTTCACCCTGCAGTTGAATTGTATCTCAAGGTAACAGACGTAAATATTTAATGGTTAGGTTGGTTCCAAAAGTAAAGGAACAATAAAATGGCCCACAGTCAATGAATATTATTATTATTATTACTCTGGGGCTGTAGTCCTCTTCAGAGCCCTGTGACATGCCTCTATAATGACATTATTACTCTGGGGCTGTAGTCCTCTTCAGAGCCCTGTGACATGCCTCTATAATGACATTATTACTCTGGGGCTGTAGTCCTCTTCAGAGCCCTGTGACATGCCTCTATAATGACATTATTACTCTGGGGCTGTAGTCCTCTTCAGAGCCCTGTGACATGCCTCTATAATGACATTATTACTCTGGGGCTGTAGTTCTCTTCAGAGCCCTGTGACATGCCTCTATAATGACATTATTACTCTGGGGCTGTGGTCCTCCTCAGAGCCCATGCCTCTATAATGACATTATTACTCTGGGGCTGTGGTCCTCCTCAGAGCCCATGCCTCTATAATGACAGTATTACTCTGGGGCTGTAGTCCTCTTCAGAGCCCTGTGACATGCCTCTATAATGACATTATTACTCTGGGGCTGTAGTCCTCTTCAGAGCCCTGTGACATGCCTCTATAATGACATTATTACTCTGGGGCTGTAGTCCTCTTCAGAGCCATGTGACATGCCTCTATAATGACATTATTACTCTGGGGCTGTAGTCCTCTTCAGAGCCCATGCCTCTATAATGACATTATTACTCTGGGGCTGTAGTCCTCTTCAGAGCCCTGTGACATGCCTCTATAATGACATTATTACTCTGGGGCTGTAGTCCTCTTCAGAGCCCATGCCTCTATAATGACATTATTACTCTGGGGCTGTAGTTCTCTTCAGAGCCCTGTGACATGCCTCTATAATGACATTATTACTCTGGGGCTGTGGTCCTCCTCAGAGCCCATGCCTCTATAATGACATTATTACTCTGGGGCTGTGGTCCTCCTCAGAGCCCATGCCTCTATAATGACAGTATTACTCTGGGGCTGTAGTCCTCTTCAGAGCCCTGTGACATGCCTCTATAATGACATTATTACTCTGGGGCTGTAGTCCTCTTCAGAGCCCTGTGACATGCCTCTATAATGACATTATTACTCTGGGGCTGTAGTCCTCTTCAGAGCCCTGTGACATGCCTCTATAATGACATTATTACTCTGGGGCTGTAGTCCTCTTCAGAGCCCATGCCTCTATAATGACATTATTACTCTGGGGCTGTAGTCCTCTTCAGAGCCCTGTGACATGCCTCTATAATGACATTATTACTCTGGGGCTGTAGTCCTCTTCAGAGCCCATGCCTCTATAATGTCCTTATTACTCTGGGGCTGTAGTCCTCTTCAGAGACCATGCCTCTATAATGACATTATTACTCTGGGGCTGTAGTCCTCTTCAGAGCCCATGCCTCTATAATGACATTATTACTCTGGGGCTGTAGTCCTCTTCAGAGCCCATGCCTCTATAATGACATTATTACTCTGGGGCTGTAGTCCTCTTCAGAGCCCATGCTTCTATAATGACATTATTACTCTGGGCTGTAGTCCTCTTCAGAGCCCATGCCTCTATAATGACATTATTACTCTGGGCTGTAGTCCTCTTCAGAGCCCATGCCTCTATAATGACATTATTACTCTGGGCTGTAGTCCTCTTCAGAGCCCATGCCTCTATAATGACATTATTACTCTGGGGCTGTAGTCCTCTTCAGAGCACATGCCTTTATAATGACATTATTACTCTGGGGCTGTAGTCCTCTTCAGAGCCCATGCCTCTATAATGACATTATTACTCTGGGGCTGTAGTCCTCTTCAGAGCCCATGCCTCTATAATGACATTATTACTCTGGGGCTGTAGTCCTCTTCAGAGCCCATGCCTCTATAATGACATTATTACTCTGGGGCTGTAGTCCTCTTCAGAGCCCTGTGACATGCCTCTATAATGACATTATTACTCTGGGGCTGTGGTCCTCCTCAGAGCCCATGCCTCTATAATGACAGTATTACTCTGGGGCTGTAGTCCTCTTCAGAGCCCTGTGACATGCCTCTATAATGACATTATTACTCTGGGGCTGTAGTCCTCTTCAGAGCCCTGTGACATGCCTCTATAATGACATTATTACTCTGGGGCTGTAGTCCTCTTCAGAGCCCTGTGACATGCCTCTATAATGACATTATTACTCTGGGGCTGTAGTCCTCTTCAGAGCCCATGCCTCTATAATGACATTATTACTCTGGGGCTGTAGTCCTCTTCAGAGCCCTGTGAAATGCCTCTATAATGACATTATTACTCTGGGGCTGTAGTCCTCTTCAGAGCCCATGCCTCTATAATGTCCTTATTACTCTGGGGCTGTAGTCCTCTTCAGAGCCCATGCCTCTATAATGACATTATCACTCTGGGGCTGTAGTCCTCTTCAGAGCACATGCCTCTATAATGACATTATTACTGTGGGGCTGTAGTCCTCTTCAGAGCCCATGCCTCTATAATGATATTATTACTCTGGGGCTGTAGTCCTCTTCAGAGCCCTGTGACATGCCTCTATAATGACATTATTACTCTGGGGCTGTAGTCCTCTTCAGAGCCCATGCCTCTATAATTATAGCCCTGTGACATGCCTCTATAATGACATTATTACTCTGGGGCTGTAGTCATTACATTACATTTAAGTCATTTAGCAGACGCTCTTATCCAGAGCGACTTACAAGTACATACATTCATACTTTTTTTGTACTGGCCCCCCGTGGGAAACGAACCCACAACCCTGGCGTTGCAAGCGCCATGCTCTACCAACTGAGCCACACGGGGCCTCTTCAGAGCCCTGTGACATGCCTCTATAATGACATTATTACTCTGGGGCTGTAGTCCTCTTCAGAGCCCTGTGACATGCCTCTATAATGACATTATTACTATGGGGCTGTAGTCCTCTTCAGAGCCCATGCCTCTATAATGACATTATTACTCTGGGGCTGTAGTCCTCTTCAGAGCCCTGTGACATTCCTCTATAATGACATTATTACTCTGGGGCTGTAGTCCTCTTCAGAGCCCTGTGACATGCCTCTATAATGACATTATTACTCTGGGGCTGTAGTCCTCTTCAGAGCCCTGTGACATGCCTCTATAATGACATTATTACTCTGGGGCTGTAGTCCTCTTCAGAGCCCTGTGACATGCCTCTATAATGACATTATTACTCTGGGGCTGTAGTCCTCTTCAGAGCCCTGTGACATGCCTCTATAATGACATTATTACTCTGGGGCTGTAGTCCTCTTCAGAGCCCTGTGACATGCCTCTATAATGACATTATTACTCTGGGGCTGTAGTCCTCTTCAGAGCCCTGTGACATGCCTCTATAATGACATTATTACTCTGGGGCTGTAGTCCTCTTTAGAGCCCATGCCTCTATAATGACATTATTACTATGGGGATGTAGTCCTCTTCAGAGCCCATGCCTCTATAATGACATTATTACTCTGGGGCTGTAGTCCTCTTCAGAGCACATGCCTCTATAATAACATTATTACTCTGGGGCTGTAGTCCTCTTCAGAGCCCTGTGACATGCCTCTATAATGACATTATTACTCTGGGGCTGTAGTCCTCTTCAAAGCCCATGCCTCTATAATGACATTATTACTCTGGGGCTGTAGTCCTCTTCAGAGCCCATGCCTCTATAATGACATTATTACTATGGGGATGTAGTCCTCTTCAGAGCCCATGCCTCTATAATGACATTATTACTCTGGGGCTGTAGTCCTCTTCAGAGCCCTGTGACATGCCTCTATAATGACATTATTACTCTGGGGCTGTAGTCCTCTTCAGAGCCCTGTGACATGCCTCTATAATGACATTATTACTCTGGGGCTGTAGTCCTCTTCAGAGCCCTGTGACATGCCTCTATAATGACATTATTACTCTGGGGCTGTAGTCCTCTTCAGAGCCCTGTGACAAGCCTCTATAAGGACATTATTACTCTGGGGCTGTAGTCCTCTTCAGAGCCCTGTGACATGCCTCTATAATGACATTATTACTCTGGGGCTGTAGTCCTCTTCAGAGCCCATGCCTCTATAATGACATTATTACTCTGGGGCTGTAGTCCTCTTCAGAGCCCATGCCTCTATAATGACATTATTACTATGGGGATGTAGTCCTCTTCAGAGCCCATGCCTCTATAATGACATTATTACTCTGGGGCTGTAGTCCTCTTCAGAGCACATGCCTCTATAATGACATTATTACTCTGGGGCTGTAGTCCTCTTAAGAGCCCTGTGACATGCCTCTATAATGGCATTATTACTCTGGGGCTGTAGTTCTCTTCAGAGCCCATAACTCTATAATGACATTATTACTCTGGGGCTGTAGTCCTCTTCAGAGCCCATGCCTCTATAATGACATTATTACTATGGGGATGTAGTCCTCTTCAGAGCCCATGCCTCTATAATGACATTATTACTATGGGGATGTAGTCCTCTTCAGAGCCCATGCCTCTATAATGACATTATTACTCTGGGGCTGTAGTCCTCTTCAGAGCCCATGCCTCTATAATGACATTATTACTCTGGGGCTGTAGTCCTCTTCAGAGCCCTGTGACATGCCGCTATAATGACATTATTACTCTGGGGCTGTAGTCCTCTTCAGAGCCCTGTGACATGCCTCTATAATGACATTATTACTCTGGGGCTGTAGTCCTCTTCAGAGCCCTGTGACATGCCTCTATAATGACATTATTACTCTGTGGCTGTAGTCCTCTTCAGAGCCCTGTGACATGCCTCTATAATGACATTATTACTCAGGGGCTGTAGTCCTCTTCAGAGCCCTGTGACATGCCTCTATAATGACATTATTACTCTGGGGCTGTAGTCCTCTTCAGAGCCCTGTGACATGCCTCTATAATGTCCTTATTACTCTGGGGCTGTAGTCCTCTTCAGAGCCCATGCCTCTATAATGACATTATTACTATGGGGATGTAGTCCTCTTCAGAGCCCATGCCTCTATAATGACATTATTACTCTGGGGCTGTAGTTCTCTTCAGAGCCCATGCCTCTATAATGACATTATTACTCTGGGGCTGTAGTCCTCTTCAGAGCCCATGCCTCTATAATGACATTATTACTATGGGGATGTAGTCCTCTTCAGAGCCCATGCCTCTATAATGACATTATTACTCTGGGGCTGTAGTCCTCTTCAGAGCCCATGCCTCTATAATGACATTATTACTCTGGGGCTGTAGTCCTCTTCAGAGCCCTGTGACATGCCGCTATAATGACATTATTACTCTGGGGCTGTAGTCCTCTTCAGAGCCCTGTGACATGCCTCTATAATGACATTATTACTCTGGGGCTGTAGTCCTCTTCAGAGCCCTGTGACATGCCTCTATAATGACATTATTACTCTGGGGCTGTAGTCCTCTTCAGAGCCCTGTGACATGCCTCTATAATGACATTATTACTCTGGGGCTGTAGTCCTCTTCAGAGCCCATGCCTCTATAATGACATTATTACTCTGGGGCTGTAGTCCTCTTCAGAGCCCTGTGACATTCCTCTATAATGACATTATTACTCTGGGGCTGTAGTCCTCTTCAGAGCCCTGTGACATGCCTCTATAATGACATTATTACTCTGGGGCTGTAGTCCTCTTCAGAGCCCTGTGACATGCCTCTATAATGACATTATTACTCTGGGGCTGTAGTCCTCTTCAGAGCCCTGTGACATGCCTCTATAATGACATTATTACTCTGGGGCTGTAGTCCTCTTCAGAGCCCTGTGACATGCCTCTATAATGACATTATTACTCTGGGGCTGTAGTCCTCTCCAGAGCCCTGTGACATGCCTCTATAATGACATTATTACTCTGGGGCTGTAGTCCTCTTCAGAGCCCTGTGACATGCCTCTATAATGACATTATTACTCTGGGGCTGTAGTCCTCTTCAGAGCCCTGTGACATGCCTCTATAATGACATTATTACTCTGGGGCTGTAGTCTCTTCAGAGCCCTGTGACATGCCTCTATAATGACATTATTACTCTGGGGCTGTAGTCTCTTCAGAGCCCTGTGACATGCCTCTATAATGACATTATTACTCTGGGGCTGCATGCTTTGTTCCACTCTGGTTAGATATCCTACTGTACTCCCTAAAAGGTATATGATCCACTCTGGTTAGTTATCCTACTGCACTCACTAAAAGCTATCTGTTCCACTTTCGTAAGATATTCTACTATACTCACTATCCTACTGTACTCCTTCTACTGTATGTGTAATGAACCATATACAGGCAACACTCAAGCAACACATTTAGTTAAACATCTAGCAACTACATTTAGTCCAACAGCCAGCAACTACATTTAGGTAAACAACTTGCAACTACATTTAGTTAACCTCTAACGAGCCTCAACCCCGGATCCGGGATCACCCCCCACCCCCCCCACACTGATTAGCATCGCTAGCATAGCGTCACAATTAAATAGTAGCATCTAAATATCATTAAATCACAAGTCCAAGCCACCTAATGAAAGATACAGATCTTGTGAATAAAGCCACCATTTCAGATTTTTAAAATGTTTTACAGGGAAGACACAATATGTAAATCTATTAGCTAACCACGTTAGCAAAGGACACGATTTTTTTACTCCCAACAGCTTTTTCCTGCGTCAGTAGCTATCACTAATTCGACTAGATAAAAATATATATAGCCACTAACCAAGAAACAACTTCATAATATGACAGTCTGATAACATATTTATGGTATAGCATAGTTTTTTTGGGGAAAAATGTGCATTTTTCAGGTATAAATCACAGTTCTACATTGCAGCTGCAATCTGAAATAGTGCTGACCCAGCCAGAACAATTACAGAGACCAACGTCATATAACGAATTACTCATCTTAAAACATTTCAGAAAAATACACAGCGTACAGATATTGAAAGCCCAACATCTGGTGAATCCAAACAATATTTCAGATTTATTAAATGTTTTATAACGAAAACAAAATGTAGCGCTAAATTAGCATAGCTATACAAGGCAGATTCGGCTAGGCGCCCACGGTCAGTTCACATGCACAACAGATATGATATAACATCGTAAATTGGGTCTTACTATGGCTGATCTTTCATCAGAATGTTGATCAAAGTGTCCTTTGTCAAGATGAGTCGTTGGTTCCGTTCAGAAATCTTCCTTTCCCACTCCATTTAGCACAGGTACCGGTCGAGTGGCACAGATCTCTCAAATGTAAATAAATTGTGACAACGGAACACCGCAAAACTCCCAAAAAAATTCAAATAATCTGATTAAACTATATTGAAAAAACATACATTACGATGATATGGTCACATGTATCAAACAAAATTCGACACGGAGATAGTTTTCATCCATAACGCCAGCAAAACAGTACACAATCGCAGCTCCAACTCGTGCGAATCAGCAAACCGGAAGTTGTCGGTCACGCCAAAGAAATAGGTCTTATTTCACGTCAGTACCAGATAAACAAAGAATTTCTCCTCTGACGTCTTCTTGACACCCAGAGGAAGGCGAATGAGGTGTGTTTCGGGTCATAGGGGGCACGACCATATATAGGCAGAGCTTTGAAGCCAGCATAACACATCTTGATTTTATGTTCTTGGTCATGGAAAGTGCTGTGAAATGACTTCTGTATCACTCAGAGACAAAATTGAAACGGTTTTAGAAACTAGAGATTGTTTTCTTTCCAATGGTATTATTTATATGCATGTAGTAAGAGCAATAATTGAATAAGAGGCAGTTTAATCTGTTGAGCAAATTATGCTAATGGGAAAATAGCACCCCCTGTATTCTCAAGTTAAACAACTAGCAACATATTTAGTTAAACAACTAGCAACTACATTTAGTTAAACAACTAGCAACTACATTTAGTTAAACAACTAGCAGCACATTTAGTTAAACACCTAGCAACTACATTTAGTTAAACAACTAGCAACACATTTAGATAAACAACTAGCAGCACATTTAGTTAAACAACTAGCAACACATTCAGCTAATCAAAAATCAACTAGATTTTGTTCAACAACTAGCAACTACTTTTAGTTAAACAACTAGCAACATATTTAGTAAAACAACTAGCAACTACATTTAGGTAAACAACTAGCAACTACATTGAGTTAAACCATTAGCAACATATTTAGTTAAACAACTAGCAACTATGTTTAGTTAAGCAACTAGAAAATACATTTAGTTAAACAACTAGCAACTACTTTAGTTAAACAACTAGAAGCTACGTTTAGTTAAGCAACTAGCAACGACATTTAGTTATAAAACTAGTACCTAGATTTAGTTAAACAATTAGCAACCACATGTAGTTAAAAAACTAGCAACTACATTTTGTTAAACAACTAGCAACTACATTTAGTTAAACAACTAGCAACATATTTAGTAAAACAACTACAACTTCATTTAGTTAACTTCTTATGGCTGCAGAGGCAGTATTGAGTAGCTTGGATGAAAGGTGCCCATTTCAAACGGCCTGCTCCTTAGTCATAGTTCCTAATATTTGCATATTATTTTTAGTATTGGATAGAAAACACTAAGTTTCTAAAACTGTTTGAATTATGTCTATGAGATTAACAGAACTCATATTGGCAGGCAAAATCCTGAGTTGAAATC
Source organism: Salvelinus namaycush (assembly GCF_016432855.1). Classification (NCBI taxonomy): domain Eukaryota; kingdom Metazoa; phylum Chordata; class Actinopteri; order Salmoniformes; family Salmonidae; genus Salvelinus; species Salvelinus namaycush. Next base: position 88,784,183 of record NC_052309.1, on the reverse strand, counting down.
AAAACAGGAAGTCAGAAATCTGAGCTTGTCTGTATTCACCAGAGTCCCTTATTAAAGTCATCGCCTATTCAATTCCCTGTAATATATGGATCTGTTTGCACTTCATACGCCTTCCATTAGATGTCAACAGTCAGTAGAACGTGGAATGAAGCTTATGCTGTGTTGTGGGACAGGATGGGAGGGGAATGAGTCAGTGGTCTGGCAGATTGCCAGTTCTTGGTCGTGCGCTTTCCTCATTATATCGTCTTGCGTTCCATTACTTATAGAGACTGAAAATAATTCTCTGGTTGGAACCTTATTGGATATAAATGATAACAACATCCTGAAGATTGATTCTCTACAAAGTTTGACCAGTTTATTCGACCTGGAATATAACTTTTTGAAGTTTTCGTCCAACGTTTGCCTGCATCTGCGCGAGCGTTTGGAGACGGGTACTACACATTAGCAAAATTAGCTAATTGGACATAAGTAATGGACATTATCGAACAAAACAACGATTTATTGTGGAACTAGGATTCCTGGCATTGCATTCTGATGAAGATAATCAAAGGTAAGCGAATATTTATGATGTAATTTCGTGAAACTTTAGAAACCTGTTAAAGAGCTCAGGTCGATAGTGCACGGTGAGTTATGAGGCAGGTTCTCAGAATGAGAAATAGCCTTGTACATTTGCAATAACTTCAATTCATTTTGACCATTACGAAAATGACGACATTTAGAAAAGTCCCCGAGTCGCAAGACTAGGTGCATTGAAACCGGCTCGGCCCATAGAGACGGACCCCAACGTTTCTGTCCGATAGCTCATTCAAGGACCCCGTAGCAAGGCATGGAAAAAGGTGGATTTTCAGCACCAATTAAGGTCTTGCTCGGGCACCAAATGACCTATCGAGCCGAAACTTGGGATTCGAGGTCGCCTCACATAGGCCTACACACAATGTCAGAACTGGATCCGCAGCTAGAACGTAACTACGTGTTATATGTTTTTATTATGGTTTAAATAGAAGGCGCTGTGAATTTTGGGCTTGCTCTGAAATATGTGATAGTTGGCTTCTAAACGAGTTGGAAAAAGTGGGTGTGGTGTCAGTTTGTATCAGTTTGGTGTCTGAAAATATCTAATTGACTGATGGACACTGACTTGCTAGTTTACTTTTGTACATTTGCAAGATGTTTAAACAGTGAATATGATTCAACAGTGAAAAAACATCACCAAATGGACATGATGAAATCAACACAACGAGCGATGGAGAGGAACCACTATCACTGCCCGGCCATCCTGAGTTCATCAGGCCAGTCAATTTTGTATTTATGCAGTATTTTAGGCTATGTTTCTTTTTTTGGTATACCAAGCACCATTTTCAAAACAGTTTCAAATGCTTTTAGGGGGCGTCCAGACTTCCATAATGTCACGTTCCTGACCTTATTTTCCCTTATTTTGTATTTATTTAGTATGGTCAGGGCGTGAGTGGGGGTGGGTTGTCTATGTGTGTTTTCTATGTTGGGTTTTTTGTGTTAGGCCTGGTATGATTCTCAATCAGAGGCAGCTGTCAATCGTTGTCCCTGATTGAGAATCATACTTAGGCAGCCGGGGTTTCACGTGTGGTTTGTGGGTGTTTGTCTTCCGTGTATGTAGTTGTGCCACACGGGACTGTTTGTCGGTTGGATTATCTTTTGGTTATTCTGTTTCGTGTAGTGTTCAGTTTAATTGTTAATAAAACATGGACACTTTTCACTCTGCGTTTTGGTCCGATTCCTACACCTCCTCTTCAGACGAAGAGGAGGAAATCTGCCGTAACAGAAACACCCACCCCCAAAGGACCAAGCAGAGTGGAAAAGGGCAGCAACAGCAGCAGCAGCAGCGGCCAAAAACCCAGGACTCCTGGACTTGGGAAGAGATCCTGGACGGCAAAGGACCCTGGGCTCAGCCAGGGGAATATCGCCGTCCCAAGGCAGAGTTGGAGGCAGCGAAGGCAGAGAGGCGCTGGTATGAGGAGGCAGCGCGGCGACGCGGTTGGGAGCCCGAGAGTCAGACCCAAAAATTTCTTGGGGGGGGCCACACGCGGAGTGTGGCAAAGCCGGGTAGGAGACCTGAGCCAACTCCCCGTGCTTACCATGGAGTGAGAGGGCATCGTACTGGTCAGACACCGTGTTATGCGGTGGAGCGCACGGTGTCCCCAGTACGCGTGCTTAGCCCAGGGCGGGCTATTCCACCTCGCCGCACTGGTAGGGCTAGGTTGGGCATCGAGCCGGGTGTCATGAAGCCGGCCCAACGCATCTGGTCTCCAGTGCATCTCCTCGGGCCGGCGTACATGGCACCAGCCTTACAAATGGTGTGCCCGGTTCGCCAGCATAGCCCAGTGCGGGCTATTCCACCTCGCCGCACTGGCAGGGCTACGGGGACCATTCAACCTGGGAAGGTTGGGCAGGCTCGGTGCTCAAGAGCGCGTGTCCTCCTTCACGGTCCGGTATATCCGGTGCCACCTCCATGTACCAGTCCTCCGGTGGCAGCCCCCCGCACCAGGCCATCTCTCCGTCTCCTCCCTACAGGTGTACCTGCCTGCCCAGCGCTGTCTGAGCTGCCTGCCTGCCCAGCGCTGTATGAACTGCCTGCCTGCCCAGCGCTGTCTGAGCTGCCTGCCTGCCCAGCGCTGCCTGAACTGCCTGCCTCCCCAGCGCTGTCTGAGCTGCCTGCCTGCCCAGCGTCATCTGAGCCGCCCGTCTGTCCCGAGCCGTCAGAGCTGCCCGTTTGTCCCGAGCCGTCAGAGCTGTCCGTCTGTCCCGAGCCGTCAGAGCTGTCCGTCTGTCCCGAGCAGTCAGAGCTGCCCGTCTGTCCCGAGCTGCTAGAGCCGTCCGCCAGACAGGAGCAGCCAGAGCCGTCCGCCAGACAGGAGCAGCCAGAGCCGTCCGCCAGACAGGAGCAGCCAGAGCCGTCCGCCAGACAGGAGCAGCCAGAGCCGTCCGCCAGACAGGAGCCGCCAGCCAGCCAGGAGCTGCCAGAGCCAGCCAGCCAGGAGCTGCCAGAGCCAGCCAGCCAGGATCCGCCAGAGCCTGCAGTCAGCCAGGCGATGCCAAAATCGCTCTTCACTCTGGAGCTGCCGGAGGCGTCCTTCACTCCAGCGCTGCCGGAGTCTCCCGCCTGTCCGGCGCTGCCGGAATTCCCCGTGCATTCGGGACCCATGGCTAGGGTTCCCAGGCCAAGGTTGGCGGCGAGGATCGCCGCTCATAAAAGGCCACGGGGGCGATTAAGGAGGCGGACAAAAACATTTTTGAAGTGGGGTCCACGTCCCGCGCCAGAGCCGCCACCGCGGACAGACGCCCACCCAGACCCTCCCCTAGAGTTTTAGGTGGTGCGCCCGGAGTTCGCACCTTAAGGGGGGGGTTATGTCACGTTCCTGACCTTATTTTCCCTTATTTTGTATTTATTTAGTATGGTCAGGGCGTGAGTAGGGGTGGGTTGTCTATGTGTGTTTTCTATGTTGGGTTTTTTGTGTTCGGCCTGGTATGATTCTCAATCAGAGGCAGCTGTCAATCGTTGTCCCTGATTGAGAATCATACTTAGGCAGCCGGGGTTTCACGTGTGGTTTGTGGGTGTTTGTCTTCCGTGTATGTAGTTGTGCCACACGGGACTGTTTGTCGGTTGGATTATCTTTTGGTTATTTTGTTTCGTGTAGTGTTCAGTTTAATTGTTAATAAAACATGGACACTTTCCACTCTGCGTTTTGGTCCGATCCCTACACCTCCTCTTCAGACGAAGAGGAGGAAATCTGCCGTAACACATAACCACTATGGGAGCACTATAGTACGGCCCCAAATCAATGGGGGCTGGCCTGAGTGATTTATGGAGGTTTTCAAAAAAGGCCAATGAATATGGCTGCCTAAATATGGTTCCCAATCAGAGACAACAATAGACAGCTGTCTCTAATTGAGAACCAATCTAGGCAACCATAGACATACATACACCTAGACTAGACACTGCCCCATAAACATACAAAACCCCTAGACAATACAAAACACATACATCCCCCATGTCACACCCTGACCTAACTAAAATAATAAAGAAAACAAAGATAACTAAGGCCAGGGCGTGACAGGTGCACAGATGTGCCAAGAGTAAACGGCCTGCTCCTCAGTCATAGTTGCTAACATATACATATTATTATTAGTATTGGATAGAAAACACTCTGAAGTTTTTAAAACTGTTTGAATTATGTCTATGAGTATAAAATAACTCATATGGCAGGCAAAAACCTGAGAAGTTCCACTTCCTGTTTGGAATTTTTCTGAGGGTGGCAGATTTTCAACCAAGCTCTCATTGAAATTACAGCGAGATATGGATGAGTTTTCACTTCCTACGGCTTCCACTAGATGTCAACAGTCAATAGAACTTTGTCTGATGACTCTAATGTGAAGGGGGGCCGAAGGAGACAGGAATTAGTCACCACTGCCACGAGCTGGCCATGCTTTGACCACACGCGTTCACGTGATAGGCAGCTCTGTTCCATGCTCAACTAAAGTCGATGTAATTCTCCGGTTGGAACGTTATTCAAGATGTATGTTAACAACATTCTAAAGATTGATTCAGTACATCGTTTGACATGTTTCTACTGACTGTTATGGAACTTTTGGACATTTCGTCACGTTATAGTGGACGCGCTTTGTGACTTTGGAATTGTTTACCAAACGCGCTAACCAAAGTAGCTAATTGGACATAAATAACAGACATTATCGAACAAATCAAGCATTTATTGTGGACCTGGGATTCCTGGGAATGCATTCTGATGAATATCATCAAAGGTAAGGAAACATTTATCATGTATTTTCTGGTTTCTGTTGACTCCAACATGGCGGCTAATTTGGCTATTGTTCTGAGCGCCGTCTCAGATTATTGCATGGTGTGTTTTTTCCGTAAAGTTTTTTGAAATCTGACACAGGGGGCATCCAGACTTCCATAACCGCTATGGGAGCACTATACTACGGCCCCAAGTCAAAGTTAAAAAATATTCTGTTTTTTCTTCTAGAAAATATTCTTTGTTTCATGTTTTGGGTTACCAGGCACGATTTTCAATATGGTTGTAAATGCTTTTAGGGGTCATTCACACTTCCATGCATGCTATGGGAGCACTATACTACGGCCCCAAGCCAATGGGAGCCAGCCTGAGTGATTTATGGAGGTTTTAAAAAATGGATGTCTGTACATTTGCAATATGATTCAACAGTGAAAAAACATCACCAAATGGACATTATGAAATCAACACAACGAGCGATGGAGAGGAACCACTATCACTGCCCGGCCATCCCGAGTTCATCGGGTCAGTCACTTTTGCATTTTTGCAGTATTTTTGAGCATGTCAAATTCGTGATGGTAAATGCCCATTGAAACATATTGCAAATGAACAGCCGTGCACCTGGCGATTACAATGCCTTTAGTGGGGAGCAAGGGGTCAACGGTTGGGTATGGAGCACCCCCCACCCGTTCATACAGTTCTTATACATTAGTAATTGACATAAAAATCAAAAGAATTTTGAAAAACGTTCCAGAAAGCACTTTTTTAAAGGAGGCGATAAGTTTTTTCAAATTTTTCTCATTTTCGAATTTTGACCTTTGACTTCCTATGAAATCATATTGCAAGTGGACAAAACATATGCCTTATGGACAAGTAAACATTTAAAAAAAATATATATGATAATAAAATTTGACAAAAGTATGTTCATACAGTTCTTATACATGTGTAATTGACATAAAAATTGAAATAATTTCAAAAAAACGGTCCAGAAAGCACGTTTTTAACCTCTTTGGGATAGCGGGACGGTAGCGTCCCACTTGGCCAATAGCCAGGGAAAATGTAGAGTGCCAAATTCCCAAAAATTATATAAAATCAAACTTTCATTAAATCACACATGTAAGATACCAAATTAAAGCTACACTCGTTGTGAATCCAGCCAACATGTCAGATTTCAAAAAGGCTTTTTGGCGAAAGCATAAGATGCTATTATCTGATGATAGCACAATGTCAACAAAGAGAGAGTAGCATATTTCAACCCTGCAGGCGCAACTCAAAACGCAGATATAAAATATAAAACATGAATTACCTTTGACGAGGTTCTTTTGTTGGCACTCCAATATCAATTTATTTTTACAAAAGTGAAAACTCTGCCCCCTATCCTAGAGAAGTTTAAGGGGGGGATACGTTTTTGATTTTTTTTTCAAATTTTCAAAATTTTACTCTTGGGTCTTGACTTGTGTTTCATTTGCAATATGAAAAATTACGGTAAAGCGCACTCGCCATCTATAGGATTTTTGCAGTGTTACAGTTGGCATTTGCCATATGGCATTTGCAATCAGTTTTGAATGAAACGACGCCGAATTGAGTGGTATTGTACGTGTATATGTTTTGTAGGGTGCCAATAACTTCCCATTCATTTTTGTCCGTTTCAGGGGGGTGTTCCCTTACATTATAGAGGCATGTCACAGGGCTCTGAAGAGGACTACAGCCCCAGAGTAATAATGTCATTATAGAGGCATGTCACAGGGCTCTGAAGAGGACTACAGCCCCAGAGTAATAATGTCCTTATAGAGGCATGTCATTGGGCTGTGAAGAGGACTACAGCCCCAGAGTAATAATGTCATTAAAGAGGCATGTCACAGGGCTCTGAAGAGGACTACAGCCCAGAGTAATAATGTCATTATAGAGGCATGGGCTCTGAAGAGGACTACAGTCCACAGTATTAAAATCATTATAAAGGCATGTGCTCTGAAGAGGACTACAGCCCCAGAGTAATAATGTCATTATAGAGGCATGGGCTCTGAAGAGGACTACAGCCCCAGAGTAATAATGTCATTATAGAGGCATGGGCTCTGAAGAGGACTACAGCCCCAGAGTAATAATGTCATTATAGAGGCATGGGCTCTGAGGAGGATTACAGCCCCAGGGTAATAATAATAATAATATTAATAATAATAATAATAATAGTGTCAACAGCACAACTTCATTAAAGAAGTTGCCCACTTCCTCTTTGGATATTTATTTGTACTACAGAATTAAATAAAGTAAAACAATAATGAGGTACTGTACCCAAATTCATAATTCATTACAATCTGCATATATTTTAGTGAGACTCATTTGACTTCTGTAATCTATCACGTCCAAACAGGTCCTTCATGTAAATTGTATTTTTGTTGACTGTAAGTTTATTTTCAGGAACTGAAAGAGAGAGATGTAAAAACAGGTCAAAATAGACTTTCACAAGCTGTTTAACATACAGTGTTACTGTGCTGTACAAACAGGATGCTGCTCCTCGTATCTACACAGACATCAACTGTGGCGGTCAGACAACACGTTGCAACTCTGGATTCTTCATTGACTGTGGGACATTATATTGTTTCTTTACTTTCGGATCCACTCTAACCATTAAATATTTACTCATGTTACCTTGAGATACAATTCAACTGCAGGGTGAAAGGGCAGAACATTGGAACAACCAAAAGGTATGAGCTGCTGTTAGTTACCAAGGAGGAACCCATCTGACAAACAACAAGAAGAAGAGAGACTCCATACTGTTTACAGCGTTCACAAGGATGGTACTGTATCAAACCAACGCTCTACAGATATCCACCAGAACCAAACTATTCTGATTATTATCTCAGTAGATTTGACTGACGTTGTGAAAGATGAGAGCTATGTTTTCCCACCCTGCCGTCCTGTTCCTGTGGATTCAGAGTGCTAGTGGATGGATGCATCCTAAATGCCAGATTTATGACAGTGGTGAAGACTTGGGAGACTTTACCACCTGGACCTGCAACTACTTACCTCGTCATGTGGAACATTACACTGCTGCCTGTGAAGGTGTCACAGCCATCGAGGAGGATCTACTTGGACTTCCCCCTAATATCAATACCCTCTGCATATCTATGAAACATGGTGAAAATAGATCCATGTCTCTGGGCTTTTTCTCTCAGTTTCAGGATCTGGAGTACCTCTACATTGACGGCTGTTTTACTCAAATCCTTCCATCTGGGAAAATCCACCTTCCAATTCTGCAACATATGTCCTTGATAGGTAAATGGGGAACGGGCTCTGGGTGCTGTGATTGTCATATTGGGCCTCATACATTCAGAGAACTAGTCATGCTAAGTCATTTGACCATATGGGGTTACAGTCTATCAGCAATGGCCCCAGATGTTTTCCATGGCATGACTCAGTTACAAAGTCTCATCATTAGTGAACCCTGTTTAGAGGATTTGTCAGAGATACTATGCAGAATTATGAATATTAAGTCACTTGTTGGGTTATTAATAGACGCACCAAACATACGATCGTTAAACAATTCAAACGGCTCCATCTTAAACACCAACGAAAGCATGATACCTGTTTTTAAAAATCTAGCAAGAGTTGGGTTATCATTTGATGAAATTACACATATAGAGGAAGGTGCACTGGCTTCGCTCCAGAACCTAACAAGGTTAACTGGGGCTTTCAGCCAGGAAGTCCTACTGCGCCTTCCCCTGTCTGGGATAAAACAAATCCAGGTCTTCAGTTGTTTTGGTATCGATGTCATTGATATTGAAAGTATCTGTAATGTAGTGTTTTTGCTTTCAATCAAGAAAATATTTGTAAACAATGCCAATACAAGCAGCATCTCTATGTCCAGTGTTGAATTGTGCATTGGGCTAGAATATATGTATTTAAGTGTACCTTTGACTTTAAATCCTACTACCCTTTTGGAATGGCATTTTATTTCCAGTCTCAAAAACCTTAACCAATTAAAAATAGACGGCCTGAGAGATAACAGACTTGATATTTGCTCTTTCCAAAAACAACCAATCACATGGTTAACAGAACTGACTTTAGAGTTGAACAAAATACAAATGCTTTTTGAAAAACAATTTATCTGTTTTGTTAAACTGCAGTATTTGGAATTAGCACATAATATAATTTCAAACATTGAAGACTTTGCTTTCCTGGGATTGACAGATCTGGTGTCCTTAGACATTACAAGAAATAACATAACACAGATAAATGCAAACACATTTTTTGGTTTACATAGTTTGACATGGTTAGACCTCAGGAACAATCCACTTATTCACAACATTGAGGCAATGTCTTTCACACACCTCACGTCTCTTAGACAAGTGTTTCTCGGGCAAGTGAACAATCCACTAACAGAACCTGTGATCAAGCTGAATCTGACACTTATATTTGGTGCCATTCTGAGTCAGCTGACTCATCTGTACATTAGTTCAGCTATGAGGCCAATGCAGTTGACTATCGGCAGTAACATCACATCTAAACAGAACCTGAGTCTCCAGCTCAAAGGTCAGACAGTGTCATTTGAGGACTGTGACAGACCTTTCTTTCAGTCTGTAACCCATCTTCATGCTGATGCTGAAGAATTCCTTTGTGGATCTGAATTCATGGGAAAGTTCTTCACGTCTGTGGAGACATTTGACTACAGATCTAAGCTTTCAGCTAAAAGGGTTGATTTAACATCAATTAATCAGCTGATTCACCTGAGGAGACTGACTCTACGACAGGTGGATCTTTTAACACAGCGTTCTGCCGACATCATTTTTCACAACTTGACCAAACTGGAGGTTCTGGAAATGTACCACTGCAGGATTTATTCTTTGGAGGGGAGTTTAACTAAAGACTTTAAATCTTTGAAAAGATTGTATTTGCATATAGAGAACATTTATAATGTATTCTATAGCTTTACTGAACCTCTCTCTAGTCTTAAGTATTTGACATTTAATAATTTACAGATGTTTTGCAGTTGTGACAATGCTTGGCTCATTACATGGGCAAAGGGGTGCAGGCAGGTTGAAGTGATCATGCTTAGTCCGTATGCTAAAACCGGTATGTATGCTTTGGAGGACTTGATATGCTTGTCGGACAATGGACTAGACACACCTAATTTTGTCAAGTACACAGAAGCCAACTGCACAACAGAGGTTAGCTTTGTGCTCTTTGCTGCGACTTGCCTGGGAGTCCTGTTCTTCATGCTGGTGGTGTTGGTCCATAACCTGGCCGGTCCCTACCTCCTCCCCCTCTACCACATCACCCTTGGCTGGCTGTCGGAGGCCATGCGATCCAACACCACGGGGCGCTACCACTACGATGCGTTTGTCTCCTATAGCGGGAAGGACGAGCGCTGGGTGGTGGAGGAGCTGCTACCCAACCTGGAGCAGAGGGGTCCTCCTTTCCTGCGCCTCTGTCTGCACAGCAGGGACTTCCAGCTGGGGAAGGACATTGTGGAGAACATCACAGACAGCCTCTACCGGAGCCGACACACCGTCTGCCTAGTCAGCCGCCACTACCTGCACAGTAACTGGTGCTCCCTGGAGATGAAGCTGGCCACCTCCAGGCTGCAGGTGGAGCAAAGGGACATCCTCCTCCTAGTCTTCCTGGAGAAGATCCCCCCTCGCCGGCTGTCTGCCCACCACAGGCTGGCTCGCCTGGTGAAGACCAGGACCTATCTGGACTGGCCCCAAGACCCCAATCAGCACCAGGCTTTCTGGGACAGACTGTGGGCTAAACTGAAACCTCCAAATGAAGCATGAGATCAGAGGTTGATGTAGAACCTTGTGGACTGAAATGTGACATCAGAGGTTGATGTAGAACCTTGTGGACTGAAATGTGACATCAGAGGTTGATGTAGGACCGTGTGTTATTGCAGATGTAATGTTGACACATATGTTGAGGTGTTGAATTTGTTGTTAAAAGTCCTCCGTACAAAATGTCTACCACTGTTTGAGATTTGTTTTGTCAATTCCTTTTAAATGCTCTGTCTGGAGTGTACTTTTTGTGATTCATCTGAAATGACTTATAATAATCTTTTTTAAATTGCTCATAAAAAAGCCAATACGTTTTTTAAATTCCCAACATTTTATCAGATCCTATTTGTATATTTGAACACCTAATTGCTAACAAATATCTTTGTTTGTATATTTGTTGCTAAGAGGAACTGAAAAAGGGTGTGATTTAGCGAATTTCGGTTGTATTTCAGACAACAACTACTGTGTACTGCTGAGAATGACAATACATAAATGTCCAATGACCATGAAGCAGTTATTAATGACTATACATGAATGACCACGATGCAGTTATTTTATTTGAACATCGATCGAAGAGTTTTGTTCAGAAATGTAGTTGTTATTTGTTTATCAAAATGTAGTTGCTAGTTGTTTAACCAAACTGAGTTGCAAATGTTTTAACTATTAGCTATTAGCTATTTGTTTATCAAAATATAGTTGTTAATTGTTTAACTAAATGTAGTTGATAGTTTTTTAATTAAATGTGTTGCTAGTTGTTCAACTAATTGTAGTTGCTAGTTGTTTAACAACATGCAGTTGCTAGTTGTATAACTAAATCTAGTTGCTAGTTGTATAACTAAATCTAGATGCTAGTTGTTTAATTAAATGTAGTTGCTATTTCTTTAACTAATTGTCGTTTCTAGTTGTTTAACTAAATCTAGTTTCTAGGTGTTTAACTCAATGTAGTTGCTAGTTGTTTCACTAAATGTGTTGCTAGTTGTATACCTAAAGGTGTTGCTTGAGTGTAGCCTGCATATGGTTCATGACACATATATTTGATACATTTCTTCACTCATGGGTGTGGGGAGGTGTACCCCTTTCTGGACAATGAAGTAATTTCTGTGCAATATTTGAGGTAAAATAGTTTTATTTAAATTTTTCATTATTGTTTATGCTTTTGATATAGTCATTCATCCGAAATGTTGGAAACTGTCTTGTGTTTCTGTTTTTAAATAAAAAGCGTCCCTGCATTAGAATTACTTAATGTATTGTTATATTCTAGAATGCTTCCATATTCTCTATTCTATATGTTCTTAGATCTGACACATGCAGAACAGATAACTGTCCCTAACTGAGGCCAGCTTTCAACAGCTTGCCCAGGCTATCAATGCTCTGACTACAGTAGACCACAGAGTAAGCCTGATATGTCTGGGTAACCTCCATTATCATGTTGTCTGATCAGTTCTATCCACAGATAAGCATCATCCCTCCAGCTAAAGGTTAGGTCTTCACCAGTGGTAACCTTGCCTGAGACCTGAAGAATTATCCTACTAGAGTCCTAGGCTTGAGTTCTGTTTTTATTTCATCTTTATTTTACCAGTTAAGTTGACAGAGAACACATCTTCATTTACAGCAACGACCTGGGGAATAGTTACAGGGGAGAGGAGGGATGAGCCAAAGCTGGGGAGAGTTAGATGGTCATGACGGTATGAGGTCCAGATATGAAATGTAGCCAGGACACCGGGGTTAACACCTCTACTCTTATGATAAGTGCCATGGGATCTTTAGTGACCACAGAGACTCAAGACACCAATTTAACATCCCATCCAGAAGTTGCCACGGTATACAAGGCAATGTCCCCAATCACAGCCCTGGTGCTTTTGGGTATTTTATTTAGACCAGAGGAAATGGTGCCTCCTACTGGCCCTCCAACACCACTTCCAGCAGCATCTGATTTCCCATCCAGGGACCGACTGGGACCGACTGGGACCATCCCTGCTGAGCTTCAGAAACAAGCCGGCAGTGGGATGCAGGGCGGTATTCTGCTGGCAGCAAATGAAGGAGTGGACTAACAAGAGAAGGAGCGGGCTAACAACAACAGTGGGTGACAGAGCATCTTTATAGGTCAAAGGTCAAGGACTCCCCAGTTCTTCTGAACAGGTCAATGTAGGAGTAGGTGAAGGTCCCATACAGACAGCAGACAGACCAGTCTATAATCCCACAGGGGTCCCAGTCATTATCAAGCTGACTATGGGCTCCATAGAGAGCAGGGGGGTACACAAACATGACATTGTCACAGGGAAAGCCAGGGGGGAGGAGACTGGAGATGTCTGAGCTTCCTGGTTGGGTGGGGTTACAGAGGTGAGGGGGCGGAAGAAGAATCACAAGACTTCTGCTGTGTTTTCAGCCACACAATGTAGCTGTCATACTGTACATTCCTATAGAGTGGAACAGATTGGTTTTAGTGAGTACAGTAGGATATCTAACCAGAGTAGAACAGATTGGTTTTAGTGAATACAGTAGCATATCAAACTAGAGTAGAACAGATTGGTTTTAGTGAGTACAGTAGGATATCTATCCAGAGTAGAACAGATTAGTTTTAGTGAATACAGTAGGATATCTAACCAGAGTAGAACAGATTGGTTTTTAGTGAGTACAGTAGGATATCTAACTAGAGTACAACAGATTGGTTTTAGTGAGTACAGTAGGATATCTAACCAGAGTAGAACAGATTGGTTTTAGTGAGTACAGTAGGATATCTAACCAGAGTAGAACAGATTGGTTTTAGTGAGTACAGTAGGATATCTAACCAGAGTAGAACAGATTGGTTTTAGTGAGTACAGTAGGATATCTAACCAGAGTAGAACAGATTGGTTTTAGTGAGTACAGTAGGATATCTATCCAGAGTAGAACAGATTGGTTTTAGTGAGTACAGTAGGATATCTAACTAGAGTAGAACAGATTGGTTTTAGTGAGTACAGTAGGATATCTATCCAGAGTAGAACAGATTAGTTTTAGTGAGTACAGTAGGATATCTAACCAGAGTAGAACAGATTGGTTTTAGTGAGTACAGTAGGATATCTAACCAGAGTAGAACAGATTGGTTTTAGTGAATACAGTAGCATATCTAACCAGAGTAGAACAGATTGGTTTTAGTGAATACAGTAGGATATCTAACCAGAGTATTCAATGCATGAAGCCCCAAAGTAAAAATGTCATTATAGAGGCATGGGCTCTGAAGAGGACTACAGCCCCGGAGTAATAATGTCATTATAGAGGCATGTCACAGGGCTCTGAAGAGGACTACAGCCCCAGAGTAATAATGTCATTATAGAAGCATGTCACAGGGCTCTGAAGAGGACTACAGCCCCAGAGTAATAATGTCATAATAGAGGCATGGGCTCTGAAGAGGACTACAGCGCCAGAGTAATAATGTCATTATAGAGGCATGGGCTCTGAGGAGGACTACAGCCCCAGAGTAATAATGTCATTATAGAGGCATGGGCTCTGAAGAGGACTACAGCCCCAGAGTAATAATGTCATTATAGAGGCATGGGCTCTGAAGAGGACTACAGCCCCAGAGTAATAATGTCATTATAGAGGCATGGGCTCTGAAGAGGACTACAGCCCCAGAGTAATAATGTCATTATAGAGGCATGGGCTCTGAAGAGGACTACAGCCCCAGAGTAATAATGTCATTATAGAGGCATGGGCTCTGAAGAGGACTACAGCCCCAGAGTAATAATGTCATTATAGAGGCATGTCACAGGGCTCTGAAGAGGACTACAGCCCCAGAGTAATAATGTCATTATAGAGGCATGGGCTCTGAAGAGGACTACAGCCCCAAAGTAAAAATGTCATTATAGAGGCATGGGCTCTGAAGAGGACTACAGCCCCAGAGTAATAATGTCATTATAGAAGCATGTCACAGGGCTCTGAAGAGGACTACAGCCCCAGAGTAATAATGTCATTATAGAAGCATGTCACAGGGCTCTGAAGAGGACTACAGCCCCAGAGTAATAATGTCATTATAGAAGCATGGGCTCTGAAGAGGACTACCGCCCCAGAGTAATAATGTCATTATAGAGGCATGTCACAGGGCTCTGAAGAGGACTACAGCCCCAGAGTAATAATGTCATTATAGAAGCATGTCACAGGGCTCTGAAGAGGACTACAGCCCCAGAGTAATAATGTCATTATAGAAGCATGTCACAGGGCTCTGAAGAGGACTACAGCCCCAGAGTAATAATGTCATAATAGAGGCATGGGCTCTGAAGAGGACTACAGCGCCAGAGTAATAATGTCATTATAGAGGCATGGGCTCTGAGGAGGACTACATCCCCAGAGTAATAATGTCAATATAGAGGCATGGGCTCTAAAGAGGACTACAGCCCCAGAGTAATAATGTCATTATAGAGGCATGGGCTCTGAGGAGGATTACAGCCCCAGAGTAATAATGTCATTATAGAGGCATGGGCTCTGAAGAGGACTACAGCCCCAGAGTAATAATGTCATTATAGAGGCATGTCACAGGGCTCTGAAGAGGACTACAGCCCCAGAGTAATAATGTCATTATAGAAGCATGTCACAGGGCTCTGAAGAGGACTACAGCCCCAGAGTAATAATGTCATTATAGAAGCATTTCACAGGGCTCTGAAGAAGACTACAGCCCCAGAGTAATAATGTCATAATAGAGGCATGGGCTCTGAAGAGGACTACAGCCCCAGAGTAATAATGTCATTATAGAGGCATGGGCTCTGAAGAGGACTACAGCCCCAGAGTAATAATGTCATTATAGAGGCATGGGCTCTGAAGAGGACTACAGCCCCAGAGTAATAATGTCATTATAGAGGCATGTCACAGGGCTCTGAAGAGGACTACAGCCCCAGAGTAATAATGTCATTATAGAGGCATGGGACTCTGAAGAGGACTACAGCCCCAGAGTAATAATGTCATTATAGAGGCATGGGCTCTGAAGAGGACTACAGCCCCAGAGTAATAATGTCATTATAGAGGCATGGGCTCTGAAGAGGACTACAGCCCCAGAGTAATAATGTCATTATAGAGGCATGTCACAGGGCTCTGAAGAGGACTACAGCCCCAGAGTAATAATGTCAGTATAGAAGCATGTCACAGGGCTCTGAAGAGGACTACAGCCCCAGAGTAATAATGTCATTATAGAAGCATGTCACAGGGCTCTGAAGAGGACTACAGCCCCAGAGTAATAATGTCATATTAGAGGCATGGGCTCTGAAGAGGACTACAGCGCCAGAGTAATAATGTCATTATAGAGGCATGGGCTCTGAGGAGGACTACAGCCCCAGAGTAATAATGTCATTATAGAGGCATGGGCTCTGAAGAGGACTACAGCCCCAGAGTAATAATGTCATTATAGAGGCATGGGTTCTGAGGAGGACTACAGCCCCAGAGTAATAATGTCATTATAGAGGCATGGGCCCTGAAGAGGACTACAGCCCCAGAGTAATAATGTCATTATAGAGGCATGGGCTCTGAAGAGGACTACAGCCCCAGAGTAATAATGTCATTATAGAGGCATGGGCTCTGAAGAGGACTACAGCCCCAGAGTAATAATGTAATTATAGAGGCATGTCACAGGGCTCTGAAGAGGACTACAGCCCCAGAGTAATAATGTCATTATAGAAGCATGTCACAGGGCTCTGAAGAGGACTACAGCCCCAGAGTAATAATGTCGTTATAGAAGCATGTCACAGGGCTCTGAAGAAGACTACAGCCCCAGAGTAATAATGTCATAATAGAGGCATGGGCTCTGAAGAGGACTACAGCCCCAGAGTAATAATGTCATTATAGAGGCATGGGCTCTGAAGAGGACTACAGCCCCAGAGTAATAATGTCATTATAGAGGCATGGGCTCTGAGGAGGACTACAGCCCCAGAGTAATAATGTCATTATAGAGGCATGGGCTCTGAGGAGGACTACAGCCCCAGAGTAATAATGTCATTATAGAGGCTTGGGCTCTGAAGAGGACTACAGCCCCAGAGTAATAATGTCATTATAGAGGCATGGGCTCTGAAGAGGACTACAGCCCCAGAGTAATAATGTCATTATAGAGGCATGGGCTCTGAAGAGGACTACAGCCCCAGAGTAATAATGTCATTATAGAGGCATGTCACAGGGCTCTGAAGAGGACTACAGCCCCAGAGTAATAATGTCATTATAGAGGCATGGGCTCTGAAGAGGACTACAGCCCCAGAGTAATAATGTCATTATAGAGGCATGTCACAGGGCTCTGAAGAGGACTACAGCCCCAGAGTAATAATGTCATTATAGAAGCATGGGCTCTGAAGAGGACTACAGCCCCAGAGTAATAATGTCATTATAGAGGCATGGGCTCTGAAGAGGACTACAGCCCCAGAGTAATAATGTCATTATAGAGGCATGGGCTCTGAAGAGGACTACAGCCCCAGAGTAATAATGTCATTATAGAGGCATGGGCTCTGAAGATGACTACAGCCCCAGAGTAATAATGTCATTATAGAGGCATGGGCTCTGAAGAGGACTACAGCCCCAGAGTAATAATGTCATTATAGAGGCATGGGCTCTGAAGAGGACTACAGCCCCAGAGTAATAATGTCATTATAGAGGCATGTCACAGGGCTCTGAAGAGGACTACAGCCCCAGAGTAATAATGTCATTATAGAGGCATGTCACAGGGCTCTGAAGAGGACTACAGCCCCAGAGTAATAATGTCATTATAGAGGCATGTCACAGGGCTCTGAAGAGGACTACAGCCCCAGAGTAATAATGTCATTATAGAGGCATGTCACAGGGCTCTGAAGAGGACTACAGCCCCAGAGTAATAATGTCATTATAGAGGCATGTCACAGGGCTCTGAAGAGGACTACAGCCCCAGAGTAATAATGTCATTATAGATGCATGTCACAGGACTCTGAAGAGGACTACATCCCAAGATAATGGTGACATACTGTAAGACAACGGAGGTACAAGGCAGGCTGGTCACGCCAGCAAACAGTCATTGCAGTTGTGGGACTGAGAACACAGAATAATATTAGTAATGGAACTGCCTTGACTGGGTGACACACTCTGTCTCCTCCGTTTTCACATGCGGTGTGTGTGTGTGTTCATTTGTTTTATTTTATTTATTAACTAGGCAAGTCAGTCTTATTTACAATGGACTCCCAATCACGGCCGGATGTGATACAGCCTGGATGTTTGTGTGTGTGTGTGTGTGCAGTATTTTCAATGCTCAGATGATTTCAAAGAACATCCTCTATTTACAGCTTTCCTGTAGCTTTCCTGTAATGCTCTATTTATGTTGAAATGAATCAAAATCTGTTGAAATAATGTGTGTTCTGTATGTGGGAAGCTGAGTCTAATCAGCGATGGGGATGGCAACACATTGGAAAGAAGAAGAAACAATCGGAAAACTTTCCAACTGAAGGACCATGTTGAGTACCATATGTGAAGTCCTCTAAGCTCATTTGGCAAAGCCCCCAGCCCTCAGCCCTCAACCCCCAACCCTCAGCCCTCTGCCCCCAGCCCTCACCCCTCAACCCCCAGCCCCCAGCCCTCAGCCCTCAACCCCCAGCCCCCAGCCCTCAGCCCTCAACCCCCAGCCCTCAGCCCTCAACCCCCAACCCCCAACCCCCAGCCCCCAGCCCCCAGCCCTCAGCCCTCAACCCCCAGCCCCCAGACCTCAGCCCTCAACCCCAACCCTCAGCCCTCAGCCCTCAACCCTCAGCCCTCAACCCCCAACCCTCAACCCTCAGCCCCCAGCCCTCAGCCCTCAGCCCTCAACCCTCAGCCCTCAACCCCCAACCCTCAGCCCTCAGCCCCCAACCCTCAGCCCTCAGCCCTCAGACCTCAGCTCCCAGACCTCAGCCCTCAACCCCCAATCCCCAGCCCTCAACCTTCAGCCCTTAGCCCCCAGCCCTCAATCCTCAGACCTCAGACCTCAGACCTCAGACCTCAGACCTCAGCCCACAGACCTCAGCCCTCAGCCCCCAGACCTCAGCCCTCAGCCCCCAGCCCTCATCCCTCAACCCTCAGCCCTCCCTCAGCCTCCAACCCTCAGCCCTCAGCCCTCAGCCCTCAACCCTCAGCCCCCAGACATCAGCCCTCAGCCCCCAGCCCTCATCCCTCAACCCTCAGCCCTCCCTCAGCCCTCAGCCCTCAGCCCTCAGCCCCCAGCCCTCAGCCCTTAGCACTCAGCCCCCAGCCCCCAGCCCTCAGCCCTCAACCCTCAGCCCTCAGCCCTCAGCCCTCAAGCCTCAATCCTCAGCCCTCAGACCTCAGCCCTCAGTCCCCAGCCCTCAACCCTCAACCCTCAGCCCTTAGCCCTCAGACCTCAGCCCTCAGTCCCCAGCCCTCAGCCCTCAACCCTCAGCCCTTAGCCCGCAGCTCCCAGCCGTCAATCCTCAGCTCTCAGCCCTTCCTCAGCCCTTAGCCCAACCCTGGCATGGCTTCCATTAAAGACATGCAGTATGCATTTTGGTCTGAACAGTTAAAAGACAAAGTACAAAAGAGGAGATTTGTCTCATGGACAATGTGTTCCAGTAGGCGTGGCCATGACACATGTATGGATCCTGTTGGATATCCTGAACTCGTGATGATAATGATGATGATGTACATCCCAGATGAATGATATGTACTGTACATAGATACACTAAGCACTCTAATCTTCATCCAGATATGCAATAGGTATTTATTTCAGATGTTGACATAAGTTTATGAAAATGGTTATGTGCTACTTATCAATGTGGTATGCCTGGGTTATGAATGTGGTATCATGTGGACCTAGCTACCCATCAAGTATGTGCCGAGGTGCCCATCAAGTATGTGCCTAGGTACCCATCAAGTATGTGCCTAGGTGCCCATCAAGTATTTGCCTAGGTGCCCATCAAGTATGTGCCTAGGTACCCATCAAGTATGTGCCTAGGTGCCCATCAAGTATGTGCCTAGGTGCCCATCAAGTATGTGCCTAGGTACCCATCAAGTATGTGCCTAGGTGCCCATCAAGTATGTGCCTAGGTACCCATCAAGTATGTGCCGAGGTGCCCATCAAGTATGTGCCTAGGTGCCCATCAAGTGTGGGCCTAGGTACCCATCAAGTATGTGCCTAGCTACCCATCAAGTATGTGCCTAGGTGCCCATCAAGTGTGGGCCTAGCTACCCATCAAGTATGTGCCTAGGTGCCCATCAAGTATGTGCCTAGCTACCCATCAAGTATGTGCCTAGGTGCCCATCAAGTATGTGCCTAGCTACCCATCAAGTATGTGCCTAGGTGCCCATCAAGTATGTGCCTAGGTACCCATCAAGTATGTGCCGAGGTGCCCATCAAGTGTGGGCCGAGGTGCCCATCAAGTGTGGTCCTAGGTACCCATCAAGTGTGGTCCTAGGTACCCATCAAGTGTGGGCCTAGGTACCCATCAAGTGTGGGCCTAGGTACCCATCAAGCGTGTGCCTAGGTACCCATCAAGTATGTGCCTAGGTACCTATCAAGTATGTGCCTAGGTACCCATCAAGTATGTGCCTAGGTACCCATCAAGCATGGGCCTAGGTACCCATCAAGCATGGGCCTAGGTACCCATCAAGTATGGGCCTTGGTATCCATCAAGGGTGGGCCTAGGTACCCATCAAGTATGGGCCTTGGTACCCATCAAGTGTGGGCCTAGGTACCCATCAAGTGTGGGCCTTGATACCCATGAAGTGTGGGCCTAGGTACCCATCAAGTGTGGACCTAGGTACCCATCAAGTGTGGGCCTAGGTACCCATCAAGCGTGGACCTAGGTACCCATCAAGTATGGGCCTTGGTACCCATCAAGTGTGGGCCTAGGTCCCACCAAGTATGTGCCTTGGTACCCATCAAGTGTGGGCCTAGGTACCCATCAAGTGTGGGCCTAGGTACCCATCAAGTGTGGACCTAGGTACCCATCAAGTATGTGCCTAGGTACCCATCAAGTATGGGCCTTGGTACCCATCAAGTGTGGGCTTAGGTACCCATCAAGCATGGGCCTAGGTACCCATCAAGAGTGGGCCTAGGTACCCATCAAGTGTGGGCCGTGGTACCCATCAAGTGTGGGCCTAGGTACCCATCAAGTGTGGGCCTTGATACCCATCAAGTGTGGGCCTAGGCACCCATCAAGTGTGGGCCTAGGTACCCATCAAGTATGGGCCTAGGGACCCATCAAGTATGGGCATTGGTACCCATCAAGTGTGGGCCTAGGTACCCATCAAGTATGGGCCTTGGTACCCATCAAGTGTGGGCTTAGGTACCCATCAAGTATGGGCCTAGGTACCCATCAAGTGTGGGCCTTGGTACCCATCAAGTGTGGGCCTAGGTACCCATCAAGCATGGGCCTAGGTACCCATCAAGCATGGGCCTAGGTACCCATCAAGCATGGGCCTTGGTACCCATCAAGTGTGGGCCTAGGTACCCATCAAGCATGGGCCTAGGTACCCATCAAGCATGGGCCTTGGTACCCATCAAGTGTGGGCCTAGGTACCCATCAAGCGTGGGCCTAGGTACCCATCAAGCATGGGCCTAGGTACCCATCAAGTATGGGCCTAGGTACCCATCAAGTATGGGCCTAGGTACCCATCAAGTGTGGGCCTAGGTACCCATCAAGCGTGGGCCTTGGTACCCATCAAGTGTGGGCCTTGGTACCCATCAAGTATGGGCCTTGGTACCCATCAAGTGAAGTATGACCGGCTGATTTTAAATATAATGGATGTTGGAATAACTCCCTGACATCAACAGCTTTAATAGAACTGTTGAATATTCACCTTTTAAGGAGCGTAGGAGGAGTCTCAGTTTCTCACAGACATGTTAAACAGATTAAATCACTCAAACACTAGCTTGTCTGTTGTAGTGGTGTAAAACTCGATTGTAAAAAAGATTGTAACAGTCATCTTAAAAAGTAATACTATAAACTCAGTTATTACAGCTGTATGTCTGCACTCCTTCAAACAGGAAGGAATCCCAAAGTACATTATTCACTTTGAGATTCCTTCCTGTTTAAGGAGTGCAGCCATACAGCTGTAATAAGTAAGATTCCTTCCTGTTTTAGGAGTGCAGCCATACAGCTGTAATAACTGAGATTCCTTCCTGTTTTAGGAGTGCAGCCATACAGCTGTAATAACTGAGATTCCTTCCTGTTTAAGGAGTGCAGCCATACAGCTGTAATAACTGAGATTCCTTCCTGTTTAAGGAGTGCAGCCATACAGCGGTAATAACTGAGATTCCTTCCTGTTTAAGGAGTGCAGCCATACAGCTGTAATAACTGAGATTCCTTCCTGTTTAAGGAGTGCAGCCATACAGCTGTAATAACTGAGATTCCTTCCTGTTTAAGGAGTGCAGCCATACAGCTGTAATAACTGAGATTCCTTCCTGTTTTAGGAGTGCAGCCATACAGCTGTAATAACTGAGATTCCTTCCTGTTTAAGGAGTGTAGCCATACAGCTGTAATAACTGAGATTCCTTCCTGTTTAAGGAGTGTAGCCATACAGCTGTAATAACTGAGATTCCTTCCTGTTTAAGGAGTGCAGCCATACAAGCTGTAATAACTGAGATTCCTTCCTGTTTAAGGAGTGCAGCCATACAGCTGTAATAACTGAGATTCCTTCCTGTTTAAGGAGTGCAGCCATACCGCTGTAATAACTGAGATTCCTTCCTGTTTAAGGAGTGCAGCCATACAGCTATAATAACTGAGATTCCTTCTTGTTTAAGGAGTGCAGCCATACAGCGGTAATAACTGAGATTCCTTCCTGTTTAAGGAGTGCAGCCATACAGCTGTAATAACTGAGATTCCTTCCTGTTTAAGGAGTGCAGCCATACAGCTGTAATAACTGAGATTCCTTCCTGTTTAAGGAGTGCAGCCATACAGCTGTAATAACTGAGATTCCTTCCTGTTTTAGGAGTGCAGCCATACAGCTGTAATAACTGAGATTCCTTCCTGTTTAAGGAGTGTAGCCATACAGCTGTAATAACTGAGATTCCTTCCTGTTTAAGGAGTGTAGCCATACAGCTGTAATAACTGAGATTCCTTCCTGTTTAAGGAGTGTAGCCATACAGCTGTAATAACTGAGATTCCTTCCTGTTTAAGGAGTGTAGCCATACAGCTGTAATAACTGAGATTCCTTCCTGTTTAAGGAGTGCAGCCATACAAGCTGTAATAACTGAGATTCCTTCCTGTTTAAGGAGTGCAGCCATACAGCTGTAATAACTGAGATTCCTTCCTGTTTAAGGAGTGCAGCCATACCGCTGTAATAACTGAGATTCCTTCCTGTTTAAGGAGTGCAGCCATACAGCTATAATAACTGAGATTCCTTCTTGTTTAAGGAGTGCAGCCATACCGCTGTAATAACTGAGATTCCTTCTTGTTTAAGGAGTGCAGCCATACAGCTGTAATAACTGAGATTCCTTCTTGTTTAAGGAGTGCAGCCATACAGCTGTAATAACTGAGATTCCTTCCTGTTTAAGGAGTGTAGCCATACCGCTGTAATAACTGAGATTCCTTCCTGTTTAAGGAGTGTAGCCATACCGCTGTAATAACTGGCTTTAGGAAGAGTTGAATAGGAGGGCTATGAGCTAATACATGTTGTTAATTCAACGAGAACGACTTGTTGGGAACACTTTCTATTAGATGACACTTTTTCCCTCACATTAGTGGCTGTCACATAACTTTTCTGGCAGGCTGAAGAACTGTCTGCACATCCAGGATCTACAAGGATAAAATGCTCAAACTTGACCAATGGAAAGCTGAGGTGGAGGGACTTGGTTCAACCATCCACCATGACAAAAACAATGAAAATATGGTGGGTGTTCTCCCTGTCAGGCTAATTCACCTGCCAATCACGTATCATTCCTCCAGTGTATAACCCAGGGATTGTACATTTAAATGTTAAAACCCCCTCGGGAAGTGAAAATTCCAATCCCAAACCCTACTGGTCCTAGACAATGGGCCTGCTGGTCCTAGACAATGGGCCTGCTGGTCCTAGACATCATCCCAATCCCAAAGTGTGCTGGTCCTAGACAATGTCAATGGTCGTGCTGGTATTAACAGGGATTAGGGCATGGCTATTCTCATTGGTTCAGCCATCAATCTTCAGTCACGTGATTCCTTTAAAACCCAGAAGATTGTACATTTAAATGTTAAAACCCATGTGCCTTGTCTTCTGAGGGAGTTCCAGTAACATCCCATTCCGTGCTAGGCCTAGACCATCTGCATCCCAAATGGCACCCTATTCCCTACATAGTGCACTATGGCACTACGGGCCTTTTCAAACTACATAGGGAATAGGTTGCCATTTAATGCCAATGGGCCTGATGAATGAACAAGGATTAGGATTGGGATTAGCCTTGTCAGCACATATGTTACTGACACCCCCAGCGCACAACCCCCACTCAGATAAACACGGCATGGCCTTTCCTTCCAGATTAGGATTAGGCCATTTAAACAATGGCAAGGACAAAAGAGGTGGAAGACAAAGCCCACAACACTGGGAGACAATGTCGTATTACTGTAACACTTGAAACTGTGGATTCCTTCACCAGAGGGGGATGAATTTCTATGTGTGAGAGAGTGAGTGATCATATCAGTCATTCACCTGAGTTATTATTTTTTCTATTATCTTTCCATTTACTTAAGATTCACCAGCTGATGAATAAGATGAGTAGGTGTGGAAAGATAACAGTCCTTTACACTGTCTGGCTGATCAGTAAGATGAGTAGGTCTGGAAAGAGAACAGTCCTTTACTCTGTCTGGCTGATCAGTAAGATGAGTAGGTCTGGAAAGAGAACAGTCCTTTACTCTGTCTGGCTGATGAATAAGATGATGGGTCTGGAAAGAGAACAGTCCTTTACTCTGTCTGGCTGATCAGTAAGATGAGGAGGTCTGGAAAGAGAACAGTCCTTTACTCTGTCTGGCTGATGAATAAGATGAGGAGGTCTGGAAAGAGAACAGTCCTTTACTCTGTCTGGCTGATCAGTAAGATGAGTAGGTGTGGAAAGAGAACAGTCCTTTACTCTGTCTGGCTGATGAATAAGATGAGTAGGTGTGGAAAGAGAACAGTCCTTTACATTGTCTGGCTGATCAGTAAGATGATGGGTCTGGAAAGAGAACAGTCCTTTACACTGTCTGGCTGATCAGTAAGATGAGGAGGTCTGGAAAGAGAACAGTCCTTTACTCTGTCTGGCTGATGAATAAGATGATGGGTCTGGAAAGAGAACAGTCCTTTACTCTGTCTGGCTGATCAGTAAGATGAGTAGGTGTGGAAAGAGAACAGTCCTTTACATTGTCTGGCTGATCAGTAAGATGAGGAGGTCTGGAAAGAGAACAGTCCTTTACTCTGTCTGGCTGATGAATAAGATGATGGGTCTGGAAAGAGAACAGTCCTTTACTCTGTCTGGCTGATCAGTAAGATGATGGGTCTGGAAAGAGAACAGTCCTTTACACTGTCTGGCTGATGAGTAAGATGAGGAGGTGTGGAAAGAGAACAGTCCTTTACACTGTCTGGCTGATCAGTAAGATGATGGGTCTGGAAAGAGAACAGTCCTTTACTTTGTCTGGCTGATCAGTAAGATGAGTAGGTCTGGAAAGAGAACAGTCCTTTACACTGTCTGGCTGATCAGTAAGATGAGGAGGTCTGGAAAGAGAACAGTCCTTTACACTGTCTGGCTGATCAGTAAGATGAAGAGGTCTGGAAAGAGAACAGTCCTTTACACTGTCTGGCTGATGAATAAGATGATGGGTCTGGAAAGAGAACAGTCCTTTACACTGTCTGGCTGATCAGTAAGATGAGGGGGTGTGGAAAGAGAACAGTCCTTTACTCTGTCTGGCTGATGAATAAGATGATGGGTCTGG
This sequence comes from Salvelinus namaycush, assembly GCF_016432855.1. Lineage (NCBI taxonomy): Eukaryota > Metazoa > Chordata > Actinopteri > Salmoniformes > Salmonidae > Salvelinus > Salvelinus namaycush. Next base: position 88,758,791 of record NC_052309.1, on the reverse strand, counting down.
AAAGAGAACAGTCCTTTACACTGTCTGGCTGATCAGTAAGATGAGGAGGTGTGGAAAGAGAACAGTCCTTTACACTGTCTGGCTGATCAGTAAGATGAGGAGGTCTGGAAAGAGAACAGTCCTTTACACTGTCTGGCTGATCAGTAAGATGAGGAGGTCTGGAAAGAGAACAGTCCTTTACACTGTCTGGCTGATGAATAAGATGAGGAGGTCTGGAAAGAGAACAGTCTTTTACTCTGTCTGGCTGATCAGTAAGATGAGGAGGTCTGGAAAGAGAACAGTCCTTTACTCTGTCTGGCTGATGAATAAGATGAGGAGGTCTGGAAAGAGAACAGTCCTTTACTCTGTCTGGCTGATCAGTAAGATGAGGAGGTCTGGAAAGAGAACAGTCCTTTACACTGTCTGGCTGATGAATAAGATGAGGAGGTCTGGAAAGAGAACAGTCCTTTACACTGTCTGGCTGATCAGTAAGATGAGGAGGTGTGGAAAGAGAACAGTCCTTTACTCTGTCTGGCTGATCAGTAAGATGAGGAGGTCTGGAAAGAGAACAGTTATTTACTCTGTCTGGCTGATGAATAAGATGAGGAGGTCTGGAAAGAGAACAGTCTTTTACTCTGTCTGGCTGATCAGTAAGATGAGGAGGTCTGGAAAGAGAACAGTCCTTTACACTGTCTGGCTGATGAATAAGATGAGGGGGTGTGGAAAGAGAACAGTCCTTTATAGTACATTCTGAAAGTGATGGTTTGAGAGGGTTTTCTACACGTTCATGTCAGAAGAAAACCAGTGTTCCCTGGGCCAAGGACTCAAGACCTCCAGACTGAACCATGTAATCCTGCTCTCAGCTATTTTGTTCACGCTTAAGATTGCATAGTAGAAGTGCACATTGAAGGTCATCAGCAAGCCTTACCTAACCTGTTGAGTTGATATATTTACAGAGCAATAGAGTAGTTCTAAAAGGGACAACGAGCGTTTATTAAACAGTTGTCAATACTTAATTCTGTTCAAGTTCTGCAGAAAACGATTACATCAAACATCTTCACCAACCCTTAACCTTACCTAACCTATTGAATCCATTGAATCAATATCTACAGATGTAGGATCTTAATTTGAGCCAGTTTGCTACATAATGAAAATAATCCTGCAGCAACAAGAAATGTGAATTATTATGTGGATTATAACGAATGGACATTTTGGTAGGGGGTGATACATTTTACGTTAGGTTAAATCAAGTCTGACACTTTAAAGTGAAAATTGCAAACTTTAGAAGCCACTTTAAACCTTGAATACACTACAAGTTTTCAGAAACAAAAATGTTATCAAATTAGGATCCTACATCTGTGTAACGCTGCACAGTGGCTCTTAAAGGGATGAAAACCGCAATAGAGCAGTCCTCAAAAGGTCAACAATGACAAGTACTTGAATGTGTCCATGAGCTTCTACCAAAGCACTCAAGTGTTCCCATTGCAGAATACTGTACATTGACCCAGCGAGCAAAAACAGGTTGCGATGACGTTATTCTGAGGTATTTGGTGACATCATGGTCATGTTGTATAATGGTTGTATGAGGATGTTGTTTTTTGTCACGTTGACAATGTCCAAGGATGTTCCACTCAAAATACAAACTCTGAACCATAGCTGAGGTCCCCAGTATATCGGTCTGTCTCTACCTGTAATTAGTCAGCCACACACTACAAACCTTGTCAAGTCCTAAAGCACTGACAGACAACATGACATACTCCTGAAGACCACTGATCTCTCATCTCCTTTCCTCTGTCTTCTTTACTACTTACTTACTCTAAATCTGCTTCTTACCTGGTCCTTACTGTGCCATGACACCAACACTACCTTACCTGGTCCTTACCGTGTCATGACACCAACACTACCTTACCTGGTCCTCATGACACCAACACTACCTTAGCTGGTCCTCATGACACCAACACTACCTTACCTGGTCCTCATGACACCAACACTACCTTACCTGGTCCTTACCGTGCCATGACACCAACACTACCTTACCTGGTCCTCATGACACCAACACTACCTTACCTGGTCCTTACCGTGTCATGACACCAACACTACCTTACCTGGTCCTTACCGTGTCATGACACCAACACTACCTTAGCTGGTCCTTACCGTACCATGACACCAACACTACCTTACCTGGTCCTCATGACACCAACACTACCTTACCTGGTCCTTACCGTGTCATGACACCAACACTACCTTGCCTGGTCCTTACCGTGCCATGACACCAACACTACCTTACCTGGTCCTTACCGTGTCATGACACCAACACTACCTTGCCTGGTCCTTACCGTGCCATGACACCAACACTACCTTACCTGGTCCTTACTGTGTCATGACACCAACACTACCTCTCCTGGTCCTTACCGTGTCATGACACCAACACTACCTTGCCTGGTCCTTACCGTGCCATGACACCAACACTACCTTACCTGGTCCTTACCGTGTCATGACACCAACACTACCTTACCTGGTCCTTACCGTGTCATGACACCAACACTACCTTACCTGGTCCTTACCGTGCCATGACACCAACACTACCTTACCTGGTCCTCATGACACCAACACTACCTTACCTGGTCCCCATGACACCAACACTACCTTACCTGGTCCTTACCGTGCCATGACACCAACACTACCTTACCTGGTCCTTACCGTGTCATGACACCAACACTACCTTACCTGGTCCTTACCGTGTCATGACACCAACACTACCTTACCTGGTCCTCATGACACCAACACTACCTTACCTGGTCCTTACCGTGTCATGACACCAACACTACCTTACCTGGTCCTCATGACACCAACACTACCTTACCTGGTCCTCATGACACCAACACTACCTTACCTGGTCCTTACCGTGTCATGACACCAACACTACCTTGCCTGGTCCTTACCGTGCCATGACACCAACACTACCTTACCTGGTCCTTACCGTGTCATGACACCAACACTACCTTGCCTGGTCCTTACCTGGTCCTTATGACACCAACACTACCTTACCTGGTCCTCATGACACCAACACTACCTTACCTGGTCCTTACCGTGTCATGACACCAACACTACCTTATCTGGTCCTCATGACACCAACACTACCTTACTTAGTCCTTACCGTGTCATGACACCAACAATACCTTACCTGGTCCTTACCGTGCCATGACACCAACACTACCTTGCCTGGTCCTTACCGTGTCATGACACCAACACTACCTTACCTGGTCCTTACCGTGTCATGACACCAACACTACCTTGCCTGGTCCTTACCTGGTCCTCATGACACCAACACTACCTTACCTAGTCCTTACCATGTCATGACACCAACACTACCTTACCTGGTCCTCATGACACCAACACTACCTTACCTGGTCCTCATGACACCAACACTACCTTACCTGGTCCTTACCGTGTCATGACACCAACACTACCTTACCTGGTCCTTACCGTGTCATGACACCAACACTACCTTGCCTGGTCCTTACCTGGTCCTCATGACACCAACACTACCTTACCTGGTCCTTACCGTGTCATGACACCAACACTACCTTACCTGGTCCTTACCGTGCCATGACACCAACACTACCTTACCTGGTCCTCATGACACCAACACTACCTTACCTGGTCCTTACCGTGTCATGACACCAACACTACCTTGCCTGGTCCTTACCGTGCCATGACACCAACACTACCTTACCTGGTCCTTACCGTGTCATGACACCAACACTACCTTGCCTGGTCCTTACCTGGTCCTTATGACACCAACACTACCTTACCTGGTCCTCATGACACCAACACTACCTTACCTGGTCCTTACCGTGTCATGACACCAACACTACCTTATCTGGTCCTCATGACACCAACACTACCTTACTTAGTCCTTACCGTGTCATGACACCAACAATACCTTACCTGGTCCTTACCGTGCCATGACACCAACACTACCTTGCCTGGTCCTTACCGTGTCATGACACCAACACTACCTTACCTGGTCCTTACCGTGTCATGACACCAACACTACCTTGCCTGGTCCTTACCTGGTCCTCATGACACCAACACTACCTTACCTAGTCCTTACCGTGTCATGACACCAACACTACCTTACCTGGTCCTCATGACACCAACACTACCTTACCTGGTCCTCATGACACCAACACTACCTTACCTGGTCCTTACCGTGTCATGACACCAACACTACCTTACCTGGTCCTTACCGTGTCATGACACCAACACTACCTTGCTTGGTCCTTACCTGGTCCTCATGACACCAACACTACCTTACCTGGTCCTTACCGTGTCATGACACCAACACTACCTTACCTGGTCCTTACCGTGCCATGACACCAACACTACCTTACCTGGTCCTCATGACACCAACACTACCTTACCTGGTCCTTACCGTGTCATGACACCAACACTACCTTACCTGGTCCTTACCGTGTCATGACACCAACACTACCTTACCTGGTCCTTACCGTGCCATGACACCAACACTACCTTACCTGGTCCCCATGACACCAACACTACCTTACCTGGTCCTCATGACACCAACACTACCTTACCTGGTCCTCATGACACCAACACTACCTTACCTGGTCCTTACCGTGTCATGACACCAACACTACCTTACCTGGTCCTCATGACACCAACACTACCTTACCTGGTCCTTACCGTGTCATGACACCAACACTACCTTACCTGGTCCTCATGACACCAACACTACCTTACCTGGTCCTTACCGTGTCATGACACCAACACTACCTTACCTGGTCCTTACCGTGTCATGACACCAACACTACCTTACCTGGTCCTTACCGTGTCATGACACCAACACTACCTTACCTGGTCCTCATGACACCAACACTACCTTACCTAGTCCTTACCGTGTCATGACACCAACACTACCTTACCTGGTCCTTACCGTGTCATGACACCAACACTACCTTACCCGGTCCTCATGACACCAACACTACCTTACCTGGTCCTCATGACACCAACACTACCTTACCTGGTCCTTACCGTGCCATGACACCAACACTACCTTACCTGGTGCTTACCGTGTCATGACACCAACACTACCTTACCTGGTCCTTACCGTGTCATGACACCAACACTACCTTACCTGGTCCTTACCGTGTCATGACACCAACACTACCTTACCTGGTCCTTACCGTGCCAAGACACCAACACTACCTTACCTGGTCCTCATGACACCAACACTACCTTACCTGGTCCCCATGACACCAACACTACCTTACCTGGTCCTCATGACACCAACACTACCTTACCTGGTCCTTACCGTGCCATGACACCAACACTACCTTACCTGGTCCTTACAGTGTCATGACACCAACACTACCTTACCTGGTCCCCATGACACCAACACTACCTTACCTGGTCCCCATGACACCAACACTACCTTACCTGGTCCTCATGACACCAACACTACCTTACCTGGTCCCCATGACACCAACACTACCTTACCTGGTCCTTACCGTGTCATGACACCAACACTACCTTGCCTGGTCCTTACCGTGTCATGACACCAACACTACCTTACCTGGTCCCCATGACACCAACACTACCTTACCTGGTCCTCATGACACCAACACTACCTTACCTGGTCCTTACAGTGCTAGAACACCTGCTCTGCTCTCATCTCTAACCAGATGGCCTCTGCCCTATAGGCCTGTAATCTCTACATCTTAAGCCACTTTAGCTAAGTCAACTCTAATAAGGCCAAGTGTATTAAGGGACCTTGAGCATTCGTTAAGTTACTAACTCCATTATACACTACCACTGGATTGGCCAACTTCCTTTGGCTCAGAGCCCATGTGACTTCAACAGAGAAGGGATGGAGAACCCACCCAAGTTGTCTGGAGGCAAGGAGTGTCATCAACCAAGATTCAAACCCTGGTCTCCTGCAGGCCATACAACCTGGGATTGAAGGCTTTAAAATGGATTTAAACCACAGGTTTTCTGTGTGCCTTAGGACTGTGTTTGTCCTCTGAGCTAAAGCCAAGGCAATAGCTCGGGAAGCTAACACCAGTCTTCAGATCTCAGCCTTCCATTTTAACAACAGAGAGTTGTTTTTTAAAGTTTTAAAGTATTACAGTATCCCATAAAATCAACAGCATGTTCTGTTCTACTGGATTGTTCTGTTTGTCTGCTCCTGCTCCGAAGATACATCAGTACTCCCTGGAAGGAAGTCATGCCAAGTGGTTGTCTTTCGTACTGTCAATCTGCCAGGTGTCTGTTCTGTAGAGTGTGTGTCAATGTGTGTGTGTGTGGTTGTGTGTGTGTGTGTATGTGTGTGGGTGTGTTTGTGTGGTGTGGTTGTGTGTGTGTGTGTGTGTGTGTGTGTGTGTGTGTGTGTGTGTGTGTGTGTGTGTGTGTGTGTGTGTGTGTGTGTGTGTGTGTGTGTGTGTGTGTGTGTGTGTGTGTGTGTGTGTTGCCAGATTCTGTGGTTTCGATCCAACCCTTTAAACAACAGCCTGAAGGGATGTGTGTTAACAACAGTCTCTCAGCTGGGAGTACAGCAATTATACACACAGATAACCCCTCCAATCAGTCACTCTCACACACACACACACACACACACACACACACACACACACACACACACACACACACACACACACACACACACACACACACACACACACACACACACACACACACACACACACACACACACTGCACTTTCAGCCTCCTAAAGGAGCTGGCTGCTAGCCTAGTAACTGAGGTACCTGACAGACTTGCTGTTATTCCCTTGCTGCACAGGTGTGTGCAACACACACACACACCCACACACACACCCACACACACACACACACACAGGGTTGTGTGAGAGGAACTGAACTGGCGTTTACCTCAACTAACATTCTCATTCAGTTCCTACAGGCCTCCAAAGCCTCTGGGTTCAGAGACAATGATATAGTATACATACTGTACTCATACATACAGGTACTATATACATACTGTCCAAATCCATACAGGTACACTATATATATAATATATATTCATCCATACAGGTACTATATATATACTGTACTCATCCGTACATATGCTATATATATAATGTAGTCATCCATACAGGTACTATATATATATGCCGTCCACATCCATACAGGTATTATATATATACAGTGGGGCAAAAAAGTATTTAGTCAGCCACCAATTGTGCAAGTTCTCCCACTTAAAAAGATGAGAGAGGCCTGTAATTTTCATCATAGGTACACTTCAACTATGACAGACAAAATGAGAAAAAAAATCCAGGAAATCACATTGTAGGATTTTTAATGAATTTATTTGCAAATTATGGTGGAAAATAAGTATTTGGTCAATAACAAAAGTTTATCTCAATACTTTGTTATATACCCTTTGTTGGCAATGACAGAGGTCAAACGTTTTCTGTAAGTCTTCACAAGGTTTTCACACACTGTTGCTGGTATTTTGGCCCATTCCTCCATGCAGATCTCCTCTAGAGCAGTGATGTTTTGGGGCTGTTGCTGGGCAACACGGACTTTCAACTCCCTCCAAAGATTTTCTATGGGGTTGAGATCTGGAGACTGGCTAGGCCACTCCAGGACCTTGAAATGCTTCTTACGAAGCCACTCCTTCGTTGCCCGGGTGGTGTGTTTGGGATCATTGTCATGCTGAAAGACCCAGCCACGTTTCATCATCAATGCCCTTGCTGATGGAAGGAGGTTTTCACTCAAAATCTCACGATACATGGCCCCATTCATTCTTTCCTTTACACGGATCAGTCGTCCTGGTCCCTTTGCAGAAAAACAGCCCCAAAGCATGATGTTTCCACCCCATGCTTCACAGTAGGTATGGTGTTCTTTGGATGCAACTCAGCATTCTTTGTCCTCCAAACACGACGAGTTGAGTTTTTACCAAAAAGTTATATTTTGGTTTCATCTGACCATATGACATTCTCCCAATCTTCTTCTGGATCATCCAAATGCTATCTAGCAAACTTCAGACGGGCCTGGACATGTACTGGCTTAAGCAGGGGGACACGTCTGGCACTGCAGGATTTGAGTCCCTGGCGGCGTAGTGTGTTACTGATGGTAGGCTTTGTTACTTTGGTCCCAGCTCTCTGCAGGTCATTCACTAGGTCCCCCCGTGTGGTTCTGGGATTTTTGCTCACCGTTCTTGTGATCATTTTGACCCCACGGGGTGAGATCTTGCGTGGAGCCCCAGATCGAGGGAGATTATCAGTGGTCTTGTATGTCTTCCATTTCCTAATAATTGCTCCCACAGTTGATTTCTTCAAACCAAGCTGCTTACCTATTGCAGATTCAGTCTTCCCAGCCTGCTGCAGGTCTACAATTTTGTTTCTGGTGTCCTTTGACAGCTCTTTGGTCTTGGCCATAGTGGAGTTTGGAGTGTGACTGTTTGAGGTTGTGGACAGGTGTCTTTTATACTGATAACAAGTTCAAACAGGTGCCATTAATACAGGTAACGAGTGGAGGACTATTATCAAATATCAGGCTCTCCTTCTTTACAGTGTCAGGTGTTATCAAATATCAGGCTCGCCTTCTTTACTGTGTCAGGTGTTATCAAATATCAGGCTCTCCTTCTTTACAGTGTCAGGTGTTATTAAATATCAGGCTCTCCTTCTTTACAGTGTCAGGTGTTATCAAATATCAGGCTCTCCTTCTTTACAGTGTCAGGTGTTATCAAATATCAGGCTCTCCTTCTTTACAGTGTCAGGTGTTATCAAATATCAGGCTCTCCTTCTTTACAGTGTCAGGTGTTATCAAATATCAGGCTCTCCTTCTTTACAGTGTCAGGTGTTATCAGATATCAGGCTCTCCTTCTTTACAGTGTCAGGTGTTATCAAATATCAGGCTCTCCTTCTTTACAGTGTCAGGTGTTATCAAATATCAGTCTCTCCTTCTTTAAAGTGTCAGGTGTTATCAGATATCAGGCTCTCCTTCTTTACAGTGTCAGGTGTTATCAGATATCAGGCTCTCCTTCTTTACAGTGTCAGGTGTTATCAAATATCAGGCTCTCCTTCTTTACAGTGTCAGGTGTTATCAAATATCAGGCTCTCCTTCTTTACAGTGTCAGGTGTTATCAAATATCAGTCTCTCCTTCTTTAAAGTGTCAGGTGTTATCAGTTATCAGGCTCTCCTTCTTTACAGTGTCAGGTGTTATCAGATATCAGGCTCTCGGAGGAACGGCAGTGTTTTGATCATCTGTCTCTTCTCCTGCTTAGAGAGGGACCTGACAAATGGTGCTGTGACCATGGCGACACGCATGGTAGTGTTCCATTGAGTCGCTAACGCTAACACTAATGCTAACTGCGCTCATTAACCTGTCTGGCTAATGAGGTTCAGGAAGCGTCAGACACCCCCTCTGGTGCCACTGTGCTCAGTGCATTGGAGGCAATGACATAGTCGCTGAAGACAATGAGGAGAAATGACAGGGGCTTTATAAGCTGGTCATAAGCTGGTTATAAGACTGCATAATGTGTTTATAATGTAGTTATAACACATGGCAAAGGTGAAGTGTAGTTTTATGACAATGTGACAATCAGAGGATCATTTGGTTTTGGTAAAATAGATATATTCCTTACTTTAAAGAAATAACAACAATAACACTATTTTACTCACAATGGCCTCATTTACGTCTTTGTAACATGGGAACTATACAGCAAAAATAGTTGGATTTGTTCATGTATGTACACAGAGTTTAATCAATACATTATCATCATATTTGATGGTTAAAAACATTGTCATTGGCGTATCTCTCTGTATAGGGATGAATAAAAGTCACCCATACACAGACTTAGGAGAAAGGAATTGTGAGCCCTGAATAGCAAGACGTTGGTCACGATTCAATTCAAGACTCGTTACAGCACTGCACACTATCACAGAGGTAATGTTCCCACTTTCGCAGAGGTGACACTCAAGGTAAACACTGCACATGTTGGCTCAGCTGGAAATGACTTTTAAATGTCAAGAGCACTGCAACGTGCGATCGGATTGAATCGCAGCCTTTGAATTTCCATTTCAACAACAATAACACAACAATGCACCATTGAGTTCCCAATAAATGCGGTCTGATCTAACAGCAGTCCTGTTAACTTTACCTAACAGGACTACAGAGGGCTGTGATGATAACATCTGATCCAACAGCAGTCCTGTTAACTTTACCTGACAGGACTACAGAGGGCTGTGATGATAACATCTGATCTAACAGCAGTCCTGTTAACTTTACCTGACAGGACTACAGAGGGCTGTGATGATAACATCTGATCCAACAGCAGTCCTGTTAACTTTACCTGACAGGACTACAGAGGGCTGTGATGATAACATCTGATCTAACAGCAGTCCTGTTAACTTTACCTGACAGGACTACAGAGGGCTGTGATGATAACATCTGATCCAACAGCAGTCCTGTTAACTTTACCTAACAGGACTACAGAGGGCTGTGATGATAACATCTGATCCAACAGCAGTCCTGTTAACTTTACCTGACAGGACTACAGAGGGCTGTGATGATAACATCTGATCTAACAGCAGTCCTGTTAACTTTACCTGACAGGACTACAGAGGGCTGTGATGATAACATCTGATCTAACAGCAGTCCTGTTAACTTTACCTAACAGGACTACAGAGGGCTGTGATGATAACATCTGATCCAACAGCAGTCCTGTTAACTTTACCTAACAGGACTACAGAGGGCTGTGATGATAACATCTGATCCAACAGCAGTCCTGTTAACTTTACCTAACAGGACTACAGAGGGCTGTGATGATAACATCTGATCCAACAGCAGTCCTGTTAACTTTACCTGACAGGACTACAGAGGGCTGTGATGATAACATCTGATCCAACAGCAGTCCTGTTAACTTTACCTGACAGGACTACAGAGGGCTGTGATGATAACATCTGATCCAACAGCAGTCCTGTTAACTTTACCTAACAGGACTACAGAGGGCTGTGATGATAACATCTGATCTAACAGCAGTCCTGTTAACTTTACCTGACAGGACTACAGAGGGCTGTGATGATAACATCTGATCCAACAGCAGTCCTGTTAACTTTACCTGACAGGACTACAGAGGGCTGTGATGATAACATCTGATCCAACAGCAGTCCTGTTAACTTTACCTAACAGGACTACAGAGGGCTGTGATGATAACATCTGATCCAACAGCAGTCCTGTTAACTTTACCTAACAGGACTACAGAGGGCTGTGATGATAACATGATACTGTATCATGGTCAGCTCATCATCCCTGAATAGAGTCATCATATCATTACACAAGCAAACCTCACTGCTAACAAAGAATGGATTACAAACATGAAAAGGTGACGGCATCTCATCAAAAAGACTGCACATTTAAAGATTGGAGTTTAGCTCGGTCAACTGGCTTCAACAAGCAGAGGAACTAGGAGGGGTGCTAACGACTATGACAGTAACGTAAAGATTGGAGTTTAGCTCGGTCAACTGGCTTCAACAAGCAGAGGAACTAGGAGGGGTGCTAATGACTATCACAGTAATGTAAAGATTGGAGTTTAGGTCGGCCAACTGGCTTCAACAAGCAGAGGAACTAGGAGGGGTGCTAATGACTATCACAGTAATGTAAAGATTGAAGTTTAGGTTGGTCAACTGGCTTCAACAAGCAGAGGAACTAGGAGGGGTGCTAATGACTATCACAGTAATGTAAAGCTTCTTAAATAACTTGCCCCTTTCAGAAGAGCCTTGAATCTGCAACATAAACTCCAGATCAGTACGTTAATGTGTAGTGGTCACAAGATCCCAACATTCGTTGACTCCAATGCACCTTTTGACGGATCCTTGTTTGATAGCAGGAGAGTCCAGAGACAGCACTGTGACATCACTCAGCTGTAATGTGACATCACTCAGCTGTAATGTGACATCACTCACGTGTAATTGATGTGATGATGAGTTATTACTGTATTGATATAGCTGTCATAGTGACACTGGGAGGGCATCCCAAATGGTTCCCTGTTCCCTAAATGCCCCATGGGTCCTGGTCATAAGTAGTGAACGATTAAGTGAGCAGGGAGCCATTTGGGAAGCAGGCTGACTGGATCAGCTGGGGTTCTATATATTGATCTGGTGGATGAAGTGGGCCCACAGGGCTTTGGAGGTCAGGCTGATCTTAAGGAGGTAAATGATGGGGTGATTTGGACTCCTTGAGTGGTTTTCTAGCACCTTTTAAAAACAAAGAGGCTACAGAGATGCCTCCGTGTTCAATGACCCAACACTAATTCTCTGGTCGTTGCAATATTTGTACGTCCTCATTCTATCCAACCTTTGTGATTGAACCATGTTTGCTGAGATGGTGTGGTATTCGTACAGCCATGTTAAAAACCAACCTGGTAAAGGTAGGGAGAATGAGCGCTAATGCAGCATTATAAAGTCATTGCATGTTTATGAAGGGAAACAATAGCTCTAGCCCTGCTGGTCGAGTGCTGCTACCCGGAACAGAATTGTGCTGTTATATATTCATTTCCACAATTCCTGCACATGTATTTTTCTGAGGTAATTTCAAGATGACAAAATGCCCTTCAAATGAAGATTTTAAAAACAGGAATGTAAAGATGTGTGACGATCATCAACAAACATGGATAGGCAGCTCAGTGAGTTCATAATATCCTAGAAATAAATTATCATAAAATAGACTTCTGTACTTTTTACACACGCTGCCTGCCTTATATACATGGTATAACAATATCTCCAAAATGTTACAGTTACAACCTAAAACCCCTCAAAGAAAAATACAACATCTCTGTCTGAAAGGGCACCATAATACCTCAATAGTGCACTACATTTGAGCAGAATAGTGTACAACAACCTCAATAATGCACTACTATTGACCAGGGTAGTGCACTACATAGGGAATAGGGTGCCATTTTGTCCTATATTATAGTGTACTACTATTGACCAGGGTAGTGCACTACATAGGGAATAGGGTGTCATTTTGTCCTATATTATAGTGTACTACTATTGACCAGGGTAGTGTGCTACATAGGGAATAGGGTGCAATTTCGGATTCGTTTAATGTCTCTGTCGCTCAGCTCCATGAACCCCATCCAAAGTCATGTCCCGTCATCTGATAAAACCTCCTGTTGAAAGGTTGATAAAACTCCCTCAGCCTCTGTACCACCTCAGAGTCAATACTAGGATGAGTCCTTCCTTTGGTCTTCCCCAGACAGTGAGGCTTACTATTCCCCTCCGGCCTCTTCAGACAGGGGAAGCCCTTGGCTGGGTTGAAGTGAAAGTGTTTGTGACCGACCACCCTCCTGAGCCCCAGGAAGTCCTGTACGCGTGTCATCTCCCCGGCCGGGTCGGAGATCAACCTCTCCCCGCTGATGAAGAGGAGCTGGTCCTTGGGGAAGTACTGCAGCCAGCGTTCTAGGTGCTTGGCATACATCCCGATCTGGACGGCGCTCCAGGACGTATCGATGAGACCCGTAGTCCTGTTCTTGAAGGCGAGGCTCTCGAAGGAGGGGATGTCAGGCTTCTTGGAGCGGGTCTGAGTGTAGTCTGAGATGGCCCTGGTGACGGGGTCTCGGACCACCACAATCAGCCTGGTGTCTGGGGACATGTTGTGGATACGGGCGGGGACGTCTTTAGTGACGTAGTAGCTGGGGGTCTTCTCCATGGTGATCTGACCCTCCTGGGTCTCAGGCATACGGTCTCTAAGGAGAGGAGAGATGGAGAGGTTTGTTATTATACACACAGGATAAAGACAGGACTGTGAAGCACTCCATGAGATGGAGAGATGGAGAGATGGAGAGATGGAGAGGTGGAGAGAGGAGAGGAGGAGAGGTGGAGACGTGGTGACGTGGAGAGGTGGAGAGGTGGAGGAATGGAGAGATGGTGATGTGGAGAGGTGGAGAGGTGGAGAGGTGGTGACGTGGAGAAGTGGAGACGTGGAGGTGGAGAGGTGGAGAGGTGCAGATGTGGAGAGGTGGAGATGTGGAGAGGTGGAGGGATGGAGAGATGGTGATGTGGAGAGGTGGAGAGGTGGAGAGGTGGAGGGATGGAGAGATGGTGATGTGGAGAGGTGGAGAGGTGGAGAGGTGGAGACGTGGAGAGATGGTGATGTGGAGAGGTGGAGAGGTGGAGAGGTGGTGACGTGGAGAGATGGAGAGGTGCAGATGTGGAGATGTGGAGACGTGGAGAAGTGGAGACGTGGAGGTGGAGAGGTGGAGAGGTGGAGAGGTGGTGAGGTGGAGATGTGGAGATGTGGAGACGTGGAGGTGGAGAGGTGGAGAGGTGGAGATGTGGAGATGTGGAGAGATGGAGAAGTGGAGACGTGGAGGTGGAGAGGTGGAGACGTGGAGAGATGGGGAGATGGGGAGATGGGGAGATGGAGAGGTTAGTATTGGGCTAAGGCACAAATAGCACTGTGTGGTTCAGGAGTTACATTCTGGGACCATGCAGCAGCCAGGATATAGTTCAGGAGTTACAGCCTGGGACCATGCAGCAGCCAGGCTATAGTTCAGGAGTTACATTCTGGGACCATGCAGCAGCCAGACTATTATTTCAGGATTTACAGCCTGGGACCGTGCAGCAGCCAGGCTATAGTTCAGGATTTACAGCCTGGGACCATGCAGCAGCCAGGCTATAGTTCAGGATTTACAGCCTGGGACCATGCAGCAGCCAGGCTATAGTTCAGGAGTTACAGCCTGGGACCATGCAGCAGCCAGGCTATAGTTCAGGATTTACAGCCTGGGACCATGCAGCAGCCAGGCTATTATTTCAGGAGTTACAGCCTGGGACCATGCAGCAGCCAGGCTATAGTTCAGGAGTTACAGCCTGGGACCATGCAGCAGCCAGGCTATTATTTCAGGAGTTACAGCCTGGGACCATGCAGCAGCCAGGCTATAGTTCAGGAGTTACAGCCTGGGACCATGCAGCAGCCAGGCTATAGTTCAGGATTTACAGCCTGGGACCATGCAGCAGCCAGGCTATAGTTCAGGATTTACAGCCTGGGACCATGCAGCAGCCAGGCTATAGTTCAGGATTTACAGCTTGGGACCATGCAGCAGCCAGGCTATAGTTCAGGATTTACAGCCTGGGACCATGCAGCAGCCAGGCTATTATTTCAGGATTTACAGCCTGGGACCATGCAGCAGCCAGGCTATAGTTCAGGAGTTACAGCCTGGGACCATGCAGCAGCCAGGCTATAGTTCAGGAGTTACAGCCTGGGACCATGCAGCAGCCAGGCTATAGTTCAGGAGTTACAGCCTGGGACCATGCAGCAGCCAGGCTATAGTTCAGGATTTACAGCCTGGGACCATGCAGCAGCCAGGCTATAGTTCAGGAGTTACAGACTGGGACCATGCAGCAGCCAGGCTATAGTTCAGGATTTACAGCCTGGGACCATGCAGCAGCCAGGCTATAGTTCAGGAGTTACAGCCTGGGACCATGCAGCAGCCAGGCTATAGTTCAAGAGTTACAGCCTGGGACCATGCAGCAGCCAGGCTATAGTTCAGGAGTTACAGCCTGGAACCATGCAGCAGCCAGGCTATAGTTCAGGATTTACAGCCTGGGACCATGCAGCAGCCAGGTTTTTATTTCAGGAGTTACAGCCTGGGACCGTGCAGCAGCCAGGCTATAGTTCAGGAGTTACATTCTGGGACCATGCAGCAGCCAGGCTATAGTTCAGGAGTTACAGCCTGGGGCTATGCAGCAGCCAGGCTATTATTTCAGGAGTTACAGCCTGGGACCATGCGGCAGCCAGGCTATTATTTCAGGAGTTACAGCCTGGGACCATGCAGCAGCCAGGCTATTATTTCAGGAGTTACAGCCTGGGACCGTGCAGCAGCCAGGCTATAGTTCAGGAGTTACATTCTGGGACCATGCAGCAGCCAGGCTATAGTTCAGGAGTTACAGCCTGGGGCCATGCAGCAGCCAGGCTATTATTTCAGGAGTTACAGCCTGGGACCATGCGGCAGCCAGGCTATTATTTCAGGAGTTACAGCCTGGGACCATGCAGCAGCCAGGCTATTATTTCAGGAGTTACAGCCTGGGACCATGCAGCAGCCAGGCTATAGTTCAGGAGTTACAGTCTGGGACCATGCGGCAGCCAGGCTATTATTTCAGGAGTTACAGCCTGGGACCATGCAGCAGCCAGGCTATTATTTCAGGAGTTACAGCCTGGGACCATGCGGCAGCCAGGCTATTATTTCAGGAGTTACAGCCTGGGACCATGCAGCAGCCAGGCTATAGTTCAGGAGTTACAGTCTGGGACCATGCGGCAGCCAGGCTATTTTTTCTGGAGTTACAGCCTGGGACCATGCAGCAGCCAGGCTATTATTTCAGGAGTTACAGCCTGGGACCATGCAGCAGCCAGGCTATAGTTCAGGATTTACAGCCTGGGACCATGCAGCAGCCAGGCTATAGTTCAGGATTTACAGCCTGGGACCATGCAGCAGCCAGGCTATAGTTCAGGATTTACAGCCTGGGACCATGCAGCAGCCAGGCTATAGTTCAGGAGTTACAGCCTGGGACCATGCAGCAGCCAGGCTATAGTTCAGGAGTTACAGCCTGGGACCATGCGGCAGCCAGGCTATTATTTCAGGAGTAGTCAGACTGTGCATTCAGGTCAGAATACTCATGGAGACATAAAGGATCATGGGTTGTGGAATAGGAATGCTGATCTAGGATCAGATCCCCCTGTCCATGTAATCCAAAAGGACCAGTATTCAGTCATAGAGCTGGTCTAGGATCAGATCCCTCTGTCCATGTAATCTAAAAGGACCAGTATTCAGTCATAGAGCTGGTCTAGGATCAGGTCCCCCTGTCCATGTAATCTAAAAGGACCAGTATTCAGTCATAGAGCTGATCTAGGATCCGGTCCCCCTGTCCATGTAATCTAAAAGGACCAGTATTCAGTCAGAACTGGTCTAGGATCAGATCCCCCCTGTCCATGTAATCTAAAAGGACCAGTATTCAGTCATAGTGCTGGTCTAGGATCAGATCCCCCTGTCCATGTAATCTAAAAGGACCAGTATTCAGAGTCATAGAGCTGGTCTAGGATCAGGTCCCCCTGTCCATGTAATCTAAAAGGACCAGTATTCAGTCATAGAGCTGGTCTAGGATCAGGTCCCCCCTGTCCATGTAATCTAAAAGGACCAGTATTCAGTCAGAGCTGGTCTAGGATCAGATCCCCCTGTCCATGTAATCTAAAAGGACCAGTATTCAGTCATAGTGCTGGTCTAGGATCAGATCCCCCCTGTCCATTTAATCTAAAAGGACCAGTATTCAGTCATAGAGCTGGTCTAGGATCAGGTCCCCCTGTCCATGTAATCTAAAAGGACCAGTATTCAGTCATAGAGCTGGTCTAGGATCAGGTCCCCCCTGTCCATGTAATCTAAAAGGACCAGTATTCAGTCATAGAGCTGGTCGAGGATCAGATCCCCCCCTGTCCATTTAATCTAAAAGGACCAGTATTCAGTCATAAAGCTGGTCTAGGATCAGGTCCCCCTGTCCATGTAATCTAAAAGGACCAGTATTCAGTCATAGAGCTGGTCTAGGATCAGGTCCCCCTGTCCATGTAATCTAAAAGGACCAGTATTCAGTCATAGAGCTGGTCTAGGATCAGATCCCCCCCTGTCCATTTAATCTAAAAGGACCAGTATTCAGTCATAGAGCTGGTCTAGGATCAGGTCCCCCTGTCCATGTAATCTAAAAGGACCAGTATTCAGTCATAGAGCTGGTCTAGGATCAGGTCCCCTGTCCATGTAATCTAAAAGGACCAGTATTCAGTCATAGAGCTGGTCTAGGATCAGTCTGTCTGTCTGTCTGTCTGTCTGTCTGTCTGTCTGTCTGTCTGTCTGTCTGTCTGTCTGTCTGTCTGTCTGTCTGTCTGTCTGTCTGTCTGTCTGTCTGTCTGTCTGTCTGTCTGTCTGTCTGTCTGTCTGTCTGTCTGTCTGTCTGTCTGTCTGTCTGTCCAGTCCCATGATGCCCCCTCTTACTGAGCTGACCTGACTCTTTAAGATAATAAATTAGCCAGTTAACTGCAGCCCCAGACCAGGGTAATGACCAGGGCTCTGGGTAATGGCTAAAGTGGGCCACCAGAGATTTCGACTAAGCCTAAACACATAGGCATTAGGGGTAGTAGTCCTTGTAGTGCATTAGAAGGATAAAAAAGGAGGGAGGGAGATAGGGGTAGTAGACTAGTGCTTAGTGAGTTAGAGAGGTAGTAGACTAGTGCTTAGTGACTTAGAAGGGTAAGGGAGGAGGGAGGGTTGGAGAAAGGGTAGGAGGGAGGGGAGGAGGGAGGGTAGTGGCGAAAAGAGGAAGACAGTTAGATAACATTACATTAGTAGAGTCACTAACATTAGGAGATGGTTGGTAGTATATATCTAACACTACTTTAGTACAGTCACTAACATTAGGAGATGGTTGGTAGTATATATCTAACACTACTTTAGTACAGTCACTAACATTAGGAGATGATTGGTAGTATATATCTAATACTACTTTAGTACAGTCACTAACATTAGGAGATGGTTGGTAGTATATATCTAATACTACTTTAGTACAGTCACTAACATTAGGAGATGGTTGGTAGTATATATCTAATACTACTTAAGTACAGTCACTAACATTAGGAGATGGTTGGTAGTATATATCTAACACTACTTTAGTACAGTCACTAACATTACGAGATGGTTGGTAGTATATATCTAACACTACTTTAGTACAGTCACTAACATTAGGAGATGGTTGGTAGTATATATCTAATACTACTTTAGTACAGTCACTAACATTAGGAGATGGTTGGTTGGTAGTATATATCTAATACTACTTTAGTACAGTCACTAACATTAGGAGATGGTTGGTAGTATATATCTAATACTACTTTAGTACAGTCACTAACATTAGGAGATGGTTGGTAGTATATATCTAACACTACTTTAGTACAGTCACTAACATTAGGAGATGGTTGGTTGGTAGTATATATCTAATACTACTTTAGTACAGTCACTAACATTAGGAGATGGTTGGTAGTATATATCTAATACTACTTTAGTAGAGTCACTAACATTAGGAGATGATTGGTAGTATATATCTAACACTACTTTAGTACAGTCATTAACATTAGGAGATGGTTGGTAGTATATATCTAATACTACTTTAGTACAGTCACTATATGGTTGGTAGTATATATCTAATACTACTTAGTACAGTCACTAACATTAGGAGATGGTTGGTTGGTAGTATATATCTAATACTACTTTAGTACAGTCACTAACATTAGGAGATGGTTGGTAGTATATATCTAACACTACTTTAGTACAGTCACTAACATTAGGAGATGGTTGGTAGTATATATCTAACACTACTTTAGTACAGTCACTAACATTAGGAGATGGTTGGTAGTATATATATAATACTACTTTAGTACAGTCACTAACATTAGGAGATGGTTGGTTGGTAGTATATATCTAATACTACTTTAGTACAGTCACTAACATTAGGAGATGGTTGGTAGTATATATCTAATACTACTTTAGTACAGTCACTAACATTAGGAGATGGTTGGTAGTACATATCTAATACTACTTTAGTACAGTCACTAACATTAGGAGATGGTTGGTAGGGTATATCTAATACTACTTTAGTACAGTCACTAACATTATGAGATGGTTGGTAGTATATATCTAATACTACTTTAGTACAGTCACTAACATTATGAGATGGTTGGTAGTATATATCTAATACTACTTTAGTACAGTCACTAACATTAGGAGATGGTTGGTAGTATATATATAATACTACTTTAGTACAGTCACTAACATTAGGAGATGGTTGGTTGGTAGTACATATCTAACACTACTTTAGTACAGTCACTAACATTAGGAGATGGTTGGTAGTATATATCTTATACTACTTTAGTACAGTCACTAACATTAGGAGATGGTTGGTAGTACATATCTAACACTACTTTAGTACAGTCACTAACATTAGGAGATGGTTGGTAGTATATATCTAACACTACTTTAGTACAGTCACTAACATTAGGAGATGGTTGGTAGTATATATCTAATACTACTTTAGTACAGTCACTAACATTAGGAGATGGTTGGTTGGTAGTATATATCTAATACTACTTTAGTACAGTCACTAACATTAGGAGATGGTTGGTAGTATATATCTAATACTACTTTAGTACAGTCACTAACATTAGGAGATGGTTGGTAGTATATATCTAACACTACTTTAGTACAGTCACTAACATTAGGAGATGGTTGGTTGGTAGTATATATCTAATACTACTTTAGTACAGTCACTAACATTAGGAGATGGTTGGTAGTATATATCTAATACTACTTTAGTACAGTCACTAACATTATGAGATAGTTGGTAGTATATATCTAATACTACTTTAGTACAGTCACTAACATTAGGAGATGGTTGGTAGTATATATATAATACTACTTTAGTACAGTCACTAACATTAGGAGATGGTTGGTTGGTAGTACATATCTAACACTACTTTAGTACAGTCACTAACATTAGGAGATGGTTGGTAGTACATATCTAACACTTCTTTAGTACAGTCACTAACATTAGGAGATGGTTGGTAGTATATATCTAACACTACTTTAGTACAGTCACTAACATTAGGAGATGGTTGGTAGTATATATCTAACACTACTTTAGTACAGTCACTAACATTAGGAGATGATTGGTAGTATATATCTAATACTACTTTAGTACAGTCACTAACATTAGGAGATGGTTGGTTGGTAGTATATATCTAATACTACTTTAGTACAGTCACTAACATTAGGAGATGGTTGGTAGTATATATCTAATACTACTTTAGTACAGTCACTAACATTAGGAGATGGTTGGTAGTATATATCTAACACTACTTTAGTACAGTCACTAACATT
The DNA here is from genome assembly GCF_016432855.1 of Salvelinus namaycush. NCBI lineage: Eukaryota > Metazoa > Chordata > Actinopteri > Salmoniformes > Salmonidae > Salvelinus > Salvelinus namaycush. The sequence continues at coordinate 88,737,862 of NC_052309.1, read as the reverse complement.
AGGAGATGGTTGGTTGGTAGTATATATCTAATACTACTTTAGTACAGTCACTAACATTAGGAGATGGTTGGTAGTATATATCTAATACTACTTTAGTACAGTCACTAACATTATGAGATGGTTGGTAGTATATATCTAATACTACTTTAGTACAGTCACTAACATTAGGAGATGGTTGGTAGTATATATATAATACTACTTTAGTACAGTCACTAACATTAGGAGATGGTTGGTTGGTAGTACATATCTAACACTACTTTAGTACAGTCACTAACATTAGGAGATGGTTGGTAGTATATATCTTATACTACTTTAGTACAGTCACTAACATTAGGAGATGGTTGGTAGTACATATCTAACACTTCTTTAGTACAGTCACTAACATTAGGAGATGGTTGGTAGTATATATCTAACACTACTTTAGTACAGTCACTAACATTAGGAGATGGTTGGTAGTATATATCTAATACTACTTTAGTACAGTCACTAACATTAGGAGATGGTTGGTTGGTAGTATATATCTAATACTACTTTAGTACAGTCACTAACATTAGGAGATGGTTGGTAGTATATATCTAATACTACTTTAGTACAGTCACTAACATTAGGAGATGGTTGGTAGTATATATCTAACACTACTTTAGTACAGTCACTAACATTAGGAGATGGTTGGTTGGTAGTATATATCTAATACTACTTTAGTACAGTCACTAACATTAGGAGATGGTTGGTAGTATATATCTAATACTACTTTAGTAGAGTCACTAACATTAGGAGATGGTTGGTAGTATATATCTAACACTACTTTAGTACAGTCATTAACATTAGGAGATGGTTGGTAGTATATATCTAATACTACTTTAGTACAGTCACTAACATTAGGAGATGGTTGGTTGGTAGTATATATCTAATACTACTTTAGTACAGTCACTAACATTAGGAGATGGTTGGTAGTATATATCTAACACTACTTTAGTACAGTCACTAACATTAGGAGATGGTTGGTAGTATATATCTAACACTACTTTAGTACAGTCACTAACATTAGGAGATGGTTGGTAGTATATATATAATACTACTTTAGTACAGTCACTAACATTAGGAGATGGTTGGTTGGTAGTATATATCTAATACTACTTTAGTACAGTCACTAACATTAGGAGATGGTTGGTAGTATATATCTAATACTACTTTAGTACAGTCACTAACATTAGGAGATGGTTGGTAGTACATATCTAATACTACTTTAGTACAGTCACTAACATTAGGAGATGGTTGGTAGGGTATATCTAATACTACTTTAGTACAGTCACTAACATTATGAGATGGTTGGTAGTATATATCTAATACTACTTTAGTACAGTCACTAACATTATGAGATGGTTGGTAGTATATATCTAATACTACTTTAGTACAGTCACTAACATTAGGAGATGGTTGGTAGTATATATATAATACTACTTTAGTACAGTCACTAACATTAGGAGATGGTTGGTTGGTAGTACATATCTAACACTACTTTAGTACAGTCACTAACATTAGGAGATGGTTGGTAGTATATATCTTATACTACTTTAGTACAGTCACTAACATTAGGAGATGGTTGGTAGTACATATCTAACACTACTTTAGTACAGTTCACTAACATTAGGAGATGGTTGGTAGTATATATCTAACACTACTTTAGTACAGTCACTAACATTAGGAGATGGTTGGTAGTATATATCTAATACTACTTTAGTACAGTCACTAACATTAGGAGATGGTTGGTTGGTAGTATATATCTAATACTACTTTAGTACAGTCACTAACATTAGGAGATGGTTGGTAGTATATATCTAATACTACTTTAGTACAGTCACTAACATTAGGAGATGGTTGGTAGTATATATCTAATACTACTTTAGTACAGTCACTAACATTAGGAGATGGTTGGTAGTATATATCTAATACTACTTTAGTACAGTCACTAACATTAGGAGATGGTTGGTAGTATATATCTAATACTACTTTAGTACAGTCACTAACATTAGGAGATGGTTGGTAGTATATATCTAATACTACTTTAGTACAGTCACTAACATTAGGAGATGGTTGGTAGTATATATCTAATACTACTTTAGTACAGTCACTAACATTAGGAGATGGTTGGTAGTATATATCTAACACTACTTTAGTACAGTCACTAACATTAGGAGATGGTTGGTAGTACATATCTAACACTACTTTAGTACAGTCACTAACATTAGGAGATGGTTGGTAGTATATATCTAACACTACTTTAGTACAGTCACTAACATTAGGAGATGGTTGGTAGTATATATCTAATACTACTTTAGTACAGTCACTAACATTAGGAGATGGTTGGTAGTATATATCTAACACTACTTTAGTACAGTCACTAACATTAGGAGATGGTTGGTAGCATATATCTAATACTACTTTAGTACAGTCACTAACATTAGGAGATGGTTGGTAGTATATATCTAACACTACTTTAGTACAGTCACTAACATTAGGAGATGGATGGTTGGTAGTATATATCTAATACTACTTTAGTACAGTCACTAACATTAGGAGATGGTTGGTAGTATATATCTAATACTACTTTAGTACAGTCACTAACATTAGGAGATGGTTGGTTGGTAGTACATATCTAACACTACTTTAGTACAGTCACTAACATTAGGAGATGGTTGGTAGTATATATCTAATACTACTTTAGTACAGTCACTAACATTAGGAGATGGTTGGTAGTATATATCTAATACTACTTTAGTACAGTCACTAACATTAGGAGATGGTTGGTTGGTAGTATATATCTAATACTACTTTAGTACAGTCACTAATATTAGGAGATGGTTGGTTGGTAGTATATATCTAATACTA
>NC_052309.1:88694973-88729973 GCF_016432855.1 Salvelinus namaycush | reverse complement strand
GTCTACTACTATCTACCACCTCAGAGGGGAGGATTCACCAGGACTATAGAGTCTACTACTATCTACCAGCTCAGAGGGGGGGATGCACCAGGACTATAGAGTCTACTACTATCTACCAGCTCAGAGGGGAGGATTCACCAGGACTACAGAGTCTACTACTATCTACCAGTTCAGAGGGGGGGATTCACCAGGACTATAGGGTCTACTACTATCTACCAGTTCAGAGGGGGAGATTCACCAGAACTATAGGGTCTACTACTATCTACCAGCTCAGAGGGGAGGATTCACCAGGACTATAGGGTCTACTAATATCTACCAGCTCATAGGGGAGGATTCACCAGGACTATAGAGTCTACTACTATCTACCAGCTCAGAGGGGAGGATTCACCAGGACTATAGAGTCTACTACTATCTACCAGCTCAGAGGGGAGGATTCACCAGGACTATAGAGTCTACTACTATCTACCAGCTCAGAGGGGAGGATTCACCAGGACTATAGGGTCTACTACTATCTAACGGCTCAGAGGGGAGGATTCACCAGGACTATAGGGTCTACTACTATCTACCAGCTCAGAGGGGAGGATTCACCAGGACTATAGGGTCTACTACTATCTACCAGCTCAGAGGGGAGGATTCACCAGGACTATAGGGTCTACTACTATCTACCACCTCAGAGGGGGGGATGCACCAGAACTATAGGGTCTACTACTATCTACCACCTCAGAGGGGGGGATGCACCAAGACTATAGGGTCTACTCCTATCTACCAGCTCAGAGGGGAGGATTCACCAGAACTATAGGGTCTACTACTATCTACCACCTCAGAGGGGGGGGATGCACCAGGACTATAGGGTCTACTACTATCTACCAGCTCAGAGGGGGAGATTCACCAGGACTATAGGGTCTACTACTATCTACCACCTCAGAGGGGGGATTCAACTATCTACCAGCTCAGAGGGGAGGATTCACCAGGACTATAGGGTCTACTACTGTGGGAACCACTCACTGGATAAGAGGTGATGGTATGCAGACACAGAATAATCTGGCAACATTTCTGTTAGACAAGTTCCAGACATGAATCAAAGAGAACAGCTTCTTAGAAGGAACGATGAGGCCGTTCTTTGGCCGTAGATACCGGTGGAACTTTCTCTTATCAACCGTGTAAAAGACGTCCTCATCACTCTCTCTCTCTCTGTGCACTCAGTGCCTTCTTCACTGTGCTCTTATGTCCAATATCTCTACAGCATTCCTGTCAACACAGATAATGCAAAGGAAGGTTTTCCCATGCTCTCCTCCCCTCCTTTTCTATCCACTCCTCGACTCTTCTCATACCAGCAATATGCAGCAGCAGGAATCAAGGCCACCTGATTAACGGTTGGAAGAAGGCCCAGGTCTAGAGAAAAGATGAGAGGAGAAGGGCGGAGAGGAGGCGTAATGTGTATGCTCTCCTCTGGTCTTACATTTTAGTCATTTAACAGACGCTCTCATCCAGAGCGACTTACAGGAGCAATTAGGGTTAAGTTGCTCATGGGCACATCAACAGATGTTTTACCTAGTTGGCTGGGGATTCGAACCAGCAACCTTTCGGTTAGCTACTTGCCACCCATAGATCTGTTACTTTCAGCCTTGCGCTACCGCATAGCAGTTTTATCACTCTCTGCCTTCCTGCTGTTAACAGAACAACAGAACCAACACCTCTGTCAGGGTGGCAAGGATGGATAAATGAGTTATACATTTTGATCCTTTAGCAGACTGTCTTATCCAGAGAGACTTACAGTCAGCAGAATAAATGTTCAGCAAAATGTGACAAAATATTCTGGGAAAGAAACTTCTTCCTGCCCCAAACAATTTGTTTCCTGCTAGGTGATGTGTTTGATCAATTACTTTGGTAATCCAACTCATGGCTCTATCCTAGCTGCTGCAGGGATGTACAGGTCTACAGTCTGACAGGATCTGATCAGTAATAAGAGGATAGAGAACTAAACAACAACTCCAGGAGGACAGAGAAGGAGAGACCTAAACAACATCTCCAGGAGGACAGAGAAGGAGAGACCTAAACAACAACTCCAGGAGGACAGATAAGGAGAGACCTTAACAACAACTCCAGGAGGACAGAGAAGGAGAGACCTTAACAACAACTCCAGGAGGACAGAGAAGGAGAGACCTAAACAACAACTCCAGGAGGACAGAGAAGGAGAGACCTTAACAACAACTCCAGGAGGACAGAGAAGGAGAGACCTAAACAACACCTCCAGGAGGACAGAGAAGGAGAGACCTTAACAACAACTCCAGGAGGACAGAGAAGGAGAGAACTAAACAACAACTCCAGGAGGACAGATAAGGAGAGACCTTAACAACAACTCCAGGAGGACAGAGAAGGAGAGACCTTAACAACAACTCCAGGAGGACAGAGAAGGAGAGACCTAAACAACACCTCCAGGAGGACAGAGAAGGAGAGACCTTAACAACAACTCCAGGAGGACAGAGAAGGAGAGACCTAAACAACAACTCCAGGAGGACAGAGAAGGAGAGACCTAAACAACAACTCCAGGAGGACAGAGAAGGAGAGACCTTAACAACAACTCCAGGAGGACAGAGAAGGAGAGACCTTAACAACAACTCCAGGAGGACAGAGAAGGAGAGACCTAAACAACAACTCCAGGAGGACAGAGAAGGAGAGACCTTAACAACAACTCCAGGAGGACAGAGAAGGAGAGACCTAAACAACACCTCCAGGAGGACAGAGAAGGAGAGACCTTAACAACAACTCCAGGAGGACAGAGAAGGAGAGAACTAAACAACAACTCCAGGAGGACAGATAAGGAGAGACCTTAACAACAACTCCAGGAGGACAGAGAAGGAGAGACCTTAACAACAACTCCAGGAGGACAGAGAAGGAGAGACCTAAACAACACCTCCAGGAGGACAGAGAAGGAGAGACCTTAACAACAACTCCAGGAGGACAGAGAAGGAGAGACCTTAACAACAACTCCAGGAGGACAGAGAAGGAGAGACCTAAACAACACCTCCAGGAGGACAGAGAAGGAGAGACCTTAACAACAACTCCAGGAGGACAGAGAAGGAGAGAACTAAACAACAACTCCAGGAGGACAGATAAGGAGAGACCTTAACAACAACTCCAGGAGGACAGAGAAGGAGAGACCTTAACAACAACTCCAGGAGGACAGAGAAGGAGAGACCTAAACAACACCTCCAGGAGGACAGAGAAGGAGAGACCTTAACAACAACTCCAGGAGGACAGAGAAGGAGAGACCTAAACAACAACTCCAGGAGGACAGAGAAGGAGAGACCTAAACAACAACTCCAGGAGGACAGAGAAGGAGAGACCTTAACAACAACTCCAGGAGGACAGAGAAGGAGAGACCTAAACAACAACTCCAGGAGGACAGAGAAGGAGAGACCTAAATAACAACTCCAGGAGGACAGAGAAGGAGAGACCTTAACAACAACTCCAGGAGGACAGAGAAGGAGAGACCTAAACTGAACTGAACCACAATGTGTCCATGTTCTTCTAAGTGTCTGACAAAGTGCTGTGGTCTGATGACCTCCAATAAAACCCCGGGTTTTACCACCTGAAACGACAGTTTCCGTCCCTGGTTGATAATAGTTTGATGAGAGATTAACTTTAGTTTTCCAGCTATTGAACTCCGACAAGTAAAAGTAGGTCTTAACCAATACCGTTCACACAGCTGAGTCTGCTGAAAGTCAACTATTTTGGGAATGTTCAGAAACAAATGTCAGCATATTTCAATACCTACTGCAGCCCTATACACCCCCCATTGGGCCCTTTCCTCCTTCTCAACAGATGTTCTGTTCTTTTCCTGCCTATCAATATGCTGATGCATCGGATTTAGCTGGGAAGAATCTACATGGATGGCTTTCCTGCTTCTTAAACCATTTTATTCCCCTGTGTCCATAAAAACTACTAAGGGTTTGTAGTCAGCAAAAAGAAAACCAAGTGGACTTGTATGAACTACCTGAAGGGAAATGCAACTTCTCCCTCTGGAAGACCTCAGGAGGAGAGTCAACTTTCAGAACAGAATAGAGAACACTGAGGCTTAGTGTTAACAATCTGTCCATCCTGCTGGCCTCAGAGTTCCAGAACCCAGAGTTCCATTTGCAGGCAACGTTCCGAAGGATTCAAGCTGTGTTCGTTGAAAAAGCACTTTCCCGCTCCTGAGGGACATTTGCATACAAGGTAAAGTGAAGAGAAACCCTGTTTCACTCTAATGGCCCTGTTCTATTATCACCAGGGTTAATATAAACCCCAGGGGTTCCTCTGCTGCTCTTTCAGACAGCTGTACACCCCCACCGCCGCTGCAGATTCTAAAGACTCACTTTCAACTTACTGCCCTCTCTCTGGCTGCGTCTCCAACGGCACTCTATTTCCTAGAAAAGGCACTACTTTTGACCAGGGCCTATAAAGCTCTGGTCAAACGTAGTGCAATTTATAGGGGATAGGGTGCTATTTGGGACTCAACCCCATCTTTCTCTATATATACCTATCCCAAACCCAGCTCCGACCCAACTCCGACCCAGCTCCGACCCAGCTCCGACGCAGCTCCCACCAAGCTCCCAACCAGCTCCCACCCAGCTCCGACGCAGCTCCCACCAAGCTCCCACCCAGCTCCCACCCAGCTCCCACCCAGCTTCCACCCAGCTCCCACCCAGCTCCGACCCAGCTCCCACCCAGCTTCCACCCAGCTCCCATGCAGCTCTGTTTGGGGTTAGAATAACTGTTTCCCTTCCTCTGACAACGTCAGTGAGATAGCAAGCAGAGGATTAGAATACAACCAATCATTGTTTCACAAAAAAGGAACTCTGGAAACTGACGAGAATAGAAAAACCCCACACTGTCAAATTTCAACAAAATGGGTTTGTTTTCCAGGATCACTTCATGCCTTTTGATTCCAGCAGCATGTGGTGCCCAGATGTCTTCCTCTCTAAATTCATAGTATCAAGAAGAGAATAAGTCAAGAAGTCTAACTGGGAAATAAAACAGTGACTTATAGAGAAATGAGGAGGAAGGTTGGAATGGAAAAAAACATTCCCACGGCCTTTGGGAGCTCCCTCCTCCCGCACTCCCTCCCTCCTGTATGAGTGAGCGTGCAGCCTACAATTTGTCTGGCAGCTCCTGTCTTTCTGCCTCTTGCTGTAAGCATGTCTATATTATGTGAAAGCGTGGCCAACTGGCTATATCTGTGGCCGGAGTCCCCGCTGCGCCAGGCCTTGGCCATAGAAATAGAAGGACTAGATGAGAATCCCCTTTCAAGGCGACCATATTGTGTGTTGTAATTATTCTATGTGTATGGCCTCTCCTCTCTGTGTCGCTCTAGACTGCAGGGTGGGGGGCTTCTACAGTACCGTTGGACCAACAGTGTGGAGATGTGGGCAGCAGAGATCAATGCCTCCACGGGGGACGGGCCTGGACCAGGCCACCCAGCAGAGCTGCTCCTCAGCCCCCTCTCCACGGGGGACGGGCCTGGACCAGGCCACCCAGCAGAGCTGCTCCTCAGCCCCCTCTCTCCCCTGCACCTCCTCTCCCCAGGCAACTGACTGATAATTAGACAGTGGTGAAGGCTTTACGAGAGCTAGTCAAGCCTCACCATACCCTCTCCCTGTCCATCCCCTCCTAAGGATAAAGTTAGGACCAACACTGAAATAACTAACCTCATGGTAAGAGGACTATCCTCCATGGTGAAAGAGTTGGGCCAGCTCAAGTAACCCTGAATAACTGGCACCCTTTCTGATCATCTAGAATGTTTTAACAGTAAGTTTACTGGTTGGTATGTGGATGACCATGTGACTTCAGCCCTCCCTCCCTCCACTGTGACTTCACTAAAAGACAGAGTAGAGGGAAATGACTCTGTTGATCCAGGGTGGTGACAGTCACTAGTGATGGTCATTAGTACAGAACCCTGTGGGGTTTCCCCCCCTTCCCTCCCTCCCTCCCTCCCCAGTCCCTGAACAGAAGCATCATTAAGGGGTGTCTGTAGTGTTCCTTGGCTGTCTGAGGTCACGGTGCTCTGGTCTGACAGGGGTCTGAATGGTCTGGCTGGGCTTTACTCAAGCTGAGGGGTTTTAATTAACCTAACAACCACTCCAGGCAATCAGCTACAGGGTTCTTTCATTACATCCTACAGATACAACTGCACTGTGTTTCCCCACTGTGGATACTTACTGTAGGCCTACACAGTTATGAACCTGCAGCTCTAATGTGTTTAGAAATACCAGTTCTGAGCCAGAGGATGAGCTGTTACATGTTCACCTTCAACTAACATAAGTTGTCAGTTGTCATTCAGACGTTATTGTCTTCCATCTCATTGTCTCCGCCAACAGCCTCCAGCTTCTCAACACAGATCATGATACATCGGTTTGCCGTTCTGATGGAGCGCTGACTGATCGAGTAATGAAATACGATGCTAATAGACTCCATAAACCACCAGAGGAAGAAACTGTCCGTTCCTTGCTGAATGTGATCTCTTTTTTTCTCAGTCAGTGAAGATGCACTAAACCCCCCCCCCCCCCCCCCCCCCCCTGGCCCCGCCCCCTCCCGCCCCGTCACAGTGCGTTGGTCAACCTCAACACAAATGTCCTAAAACTGTCCAGAAATTCTTGGAGCAGCTTAACCCAGAAGTCCTTTGAACGTTGCTCCCTTCACATCTTCCATCAGATTACAGTAAGGGGACACATTAAAGGAGTTCCGGTCCTTCACATCTTCCATCAGATTACAGTAAGTGGACAAAACTGAATGGAAGCTGTAGAATGTTTGTCTGACCTCTAGAAGGAACTGTCAAACAAGTCAGTTTCTATGTGTCATTTAAGGTGCATAATCGAATATGGGCCCTTTTATTAGGCCAATATAGTCCCAAATGGCAGCCTATTCCCACTTCTTTTGACCAGAGCCTACGGGTGCCATTTGGGACTCTGCCTATGACTCAGGACTATACTTTATATGGACTCTTTTATTACACCAAGGTGGTATTTAGATTTTATTGAGTTGGGAGTCAGCTGTTAGAGTGATACATTCCTCAGTTCACACTTATCCCACTGTGAGGAGAGACTTCTAGCTTCATTATCACTTTATTACAGCTTTATTGGCCCAATGAAAATGTGTTTTATTTTCACCTGAACAGGATATACATTCAGAAAACACATTCCATTGGATACCCATAGTGTCTGCACATTCATGGTACAGTTTTTCAGAACTACTGTAGGCCTATATTCACCAACCACACGAGCCACAATGAATGGTCACTACTTTAATTAACTTAACTTGGCTACAGGCACTGATTACTTTAACTAATTGTTACCATTGTGTGGAGTAGGCCTATTTCTATTCTATATGTGTGTGTGTGTGTGTGTGTGTGTGTGTGTGTGTGTGTGTGTGTGTGTGTGTGTGTGTGTGTGTGTGTGTGTGTGTGTGTGTGTGTGTGTGTGTGTGTGTGTGTGTGTGTGTGTGTGTGTGTGTGTGTGTGTGTTTAAATCCATGCTAATCAATCTGGTTATTTTTTCCACTCAGCACAATGGCCATATGTCCATCTAATCTTAGTGTTGCATGTTATCTTAGAGGCGTGTTTAAAGACACTGTGTGAATTAGTCCTCCAATAGGTATGTGAAGAGATGTAGAGGCCAGAGAACATACTATTCTAAAGGGAGATATTCTTCCCCGGCAGCCTGCAGGTTTTGTTTGATGTTCTTTGTGAGTCTCTAAAAATAACGGTGTTTGTCAGAAACCCATTCATCGACAAGCCTGTGACATATGTATGTGTTATAGACGGAATAGTAGCCTACAAATGAAGATGGATACAAAATAAATTACATTAAATAGATGGGCTCAATTAAATGGCAAATTATGAATTATTTTAGTAGTATATACATAATTCGTTTCTATTCTAATCAGTTAACGTTATTAAGTGTATGAAATGTACCTGTACCACTCCAGTCCCTTGTCATAGTTCCGATCAAAGAAGTGCGGCTCGGCCCCAACAGCTCTGATGTCGGGATGAACCCGGAGGAACTCCAGCAGCGCCCGTGTGCCTCCCTTCTTCACCCCGATGATAATCGCCTGGGGCAACTTCTTACTCTCCACCGGCCCTGACTCGTTGAAGAGACTTGACACGACATTATTATCCAACGTCCTCTGCTCGCTTCGAATCTCATCCCAGTCCTCCCCTCCTCTGCTGTCCAAATCATTCTCATTATTTAACAAGTCCCTGGATGATGCGCCGAATAACGGATCTAAAGAATCTAGCGGATCTTCTTGGTGTTCGGATTCCAAGTCCCCTTCGTTTTGGAGTCTGGTTAGAGTCTTGTTAGGGTCAACTTTTTCGAGATGTTGTGAATGTTTACTGCTGGCTGTACTGACCATCAGACTTGGCATGGTTGAACAGTATCCGACGCAGCAATATATCATATACACCCACAGGAACAACATGATGCAGAAAACAAATAGTTTATTCTTCACGGGGGATGACGAGACAACATGCAGGTTCTGATATATTGGGCTATATTCCATAGGACAGTCGGGCGAGACGAGTCATAATCCAAAAACGCATATTGGCTAAAGTTATTCGCTCCTCTTCCACTGCAAAAATCCTGCTGAAATTGACATAATTCCACAACTTGCCTATAAGTTGTTTATAACGGACTTCTTATTATTTAGTGATGAATGCATCTCATTTCCAGCTCCATTCATGCGGAATTACAAACGAAACGAAAAGATACTCGGGTCAGGTGTGTCCGCGCCCTGTGCGTAAAAAGAAATTCGGTTGTTTCCCATCACTTGGCCAACAGGCGTGTGAGCGAGAGGGAGCGCACTACGGCGAATAGATGAGTAGGCTACATCCCATTCAACCCGTTTAGGCTTGGGGCGTATGATTGACAGTAGAGCCGACCAATCCTAGAAGACTATAGTGAGAGATAATTATCTGTTGCTTTATTTCCAATGAGGAGTTATAGGCCAATAAACCCTTCACACGTCATGGCTACGTGCGTCATAGTCACCTTATAATGTAGGCTGATTATAACTGTGTTATAAGTGTTTAATGTTAAAAACTTAAAAATATGATAGACTTTTTTTTAACATAAAATCATTTTAAAAATCTACATTTCAATTGTTATTTCTTTACTTTACTTTAACAGACTGAAATTATTGAAGGAAATTAACTTATGTCACTGAAGTGTGCCTATTGGCGAAGTAGCCGAATCCTCTATCCAACCCGCTGAAATGCAAAAGCAAATATTATGATAGCGTTTTAAACATCCTTTTATACATCCCAAACATATGGATAACATGGCAGCGTCAACACAACATCTGTTTACTGCCATTGGAATTAGCATCAGAATATCCACCGCTAGAACAAGTGCTTTTCTGCCTGACCAGACAAGACAATAGTCTTATGCGGAGCGATCAGCACGACGTTCTGAAAGGACGTGGCACGACGCGGGCAGATGTCCTGAATCTCCTGCGGTTCCAGGGTGAATGGCTAGTTTGTAAATTGCATTCTTTCACTGCGTAACAGCGGTAGGGTGTCACGGGTTGTAGCTACTCGACTTAAGGCGGTTTCTGTACCCTCCTGCCAGCCGGTAGTCAAGATGCGCGTGTAATGTACAGTTTAACAAGTATAGGCTACAAGTGGTGTGTGTGCAAGTGAGTCTGTCTGTTTGTGTGTGTGTGTGTGTGTGTGTGTGTGTGTGTGTGTGTGTGTGTGTGTGTGTGTGTGTGTGTGTGTGTGTGTGTGTGTGTGTGTGTGTGTGTGTGTGTGTGTGTGTGTGTGTGTGTGTGTGTGTGTGTGTGTGTGTGTGTGCTTGCGTCCATGCGTGTGTCTGTGTGTGTGTGGTGTGTGTGTGTGTACCTCTTCTTGTGTGTGTGCTTGCATCCATGTATGTGTGTGTGTGTGTGTGTGTGTGCTTGCGTGCGTGCGTGCGTGCATGCGTGCGTGCGTGCGCGTGTGTGTGTGTACCTCTTCTTGTGTGTGTGTGTACCTCTTCTTGTGTGTGTGTGTACCTCTTCTTGTGTGTGTGTGTACCTCTTCTTGTGTGTGTGTGTGTACCCCTTCTTGTGTGTGTGTGTGTACCCCTTCTTGTGTGTGTGTGGGCCAGGGAAGGTCAGGGGGCAGCAATTGTGTTCAGATGGATTATGAGGATTACTGAAGAGCTTGTGCCATGCCAGTCAGTCTCACCAGAACCACCACACTGACACTGTAATCCCCTTATCTCATCACACACACACAAGGCTAGATATGGGGAGGGCTTGTCTGTCCTTGTGTGCGTGTGTGCGTGTGTGCGTGTGTGCGTGTGTCTGTGTGTGTGTGTGTGTGTGTGCGCTCTGTGTTTATCTGAATCCATACATCCAGGCATGTTCCAACAGGAAAACCATTTTTTTCTCAGCAGACCTACTGGAGATGACTTTGACTGTTATAAAGCAGGAGTCAGACAGTTATATGGTATACGTTTGATAATGGCCCACAATTACTGGGTTAAGGAGTTGTAGTCCTTTACATCTTCAATCAGATTACAGTAAATGGGCACATTAAAGGAGTCCTGGTCCTTCACATCTTCAATCAGATTACAGTAAGTGGACACATTAAAGGAGTCCTGGTCCTTCACATCTTCAGATTACAGTAAGTGGACACATTAAAGGCGTCCTGGTCCTTCACATCTTCCATCAGATTACAGTAAATGGACACATTAAAGGAGTCCTGGTCCTTTACATTTTCAGATTACAGTAAGTGGACACATTAAAGGAGTCCTGGTCCTTCACATCTTCCATCAGATTACAGTAAGGGGACACATTAAAGGAGTTCCGGTCCTTCACATCTTCCATCAGATTACAGTAAGTGGACACATTAAAGGAGTCCTGGTCCTTCACATCTTCCATCAGATTACAGTAAGTGGACACATTAAAGGAGTCCCGGCCCTTTACATCTTCCATCAGATTACAGTAAGGGGACACATTAAAGGAGTTCCGGTCCTTCACATCTTCCATCAGATTACAGTAAGTGGACACATTAAAGGAGTCCTGGTCCTTCACATCTTCCATCAGATTACAGTAAGTGGACACATTAAAGGAGTCCCGGTCCTTTACATCTTCCATCAGATTACAGTAAGGGGACACATTAAAGGAGTCCCGGTCCTTTACATCTTCCATCAGATTACAGTAAGGGGACACATTAAAGGAGTCCCGGTCCTTTGTTCTTCCATCAGATTACAGTAAGGGGACACATTAAAGGAGTCCCGGTCCTTTACATCTTCCATCAGATTACAGTCAGTGGACACATTAAAGGAGTCCCGGTCCTTTACATCTTCCATCAGATTACAGTAAGTGGACACATTAAAGGAGTCCTGGTCCTTCACATCTTCCATCAGATTACAGTAAGTAGACACATTAAAGGAGTCCCGGTCCTTCACATCTTCCATCAGATTACAGTAAGTGGACAGATTAAAGGAGTCCCGGTCCTTTACATCTTCCATCAGATTACAGTAAGTGGACACATTAAAGGAGTCCTGGTCCTTCACATCTTCCATCAGATTACAGTAAATGGACATATTAAAGGAGTCCCGGTACTTCACATCTTCAGATTACAGTAAGTGGACAGATTAAAGGAGTCCCGGTCCTTTACATCTTCCATCAGATTACAGTAAGGGACACATTAAATGAGTCCTGGTTCTTCACATCTTCCATCAGATTACAGTAAGTGGACACATTAAAGGAGTCCTGGAGTCCTACTTCCTCTCTTCTCTCGCGTGCTCATATCAGTCACCATCACAAGAACAACTCATCAACTCATAAACTACAAGTGCATGAATGATCATCTCAAGACCTCATCGGTATGAACAGAGAAGTGGAACATTTGTTTTTGAGGGAATTGTATGAGGTTACATTATTGCATTGTTACAGTTTTTACCAATTGTTTTTACACAATAAATCTGGCCCATGAGGCACAATGACACAAACCTGTAATTTATTTAGCAGAACTATACAGCCAATCTGCAATACTACTGGCATGTTGTGCTTTACACTCAGATTGCAATTCTATAACAAACATTTGGCAAAACCTTCACAACTAAAATATTGTGTGCAAATGAAAAGCAACACTGTTCAACATTTTAAGATCAATTATTTAAATGATCTCTTTCACATGTGCAAACACTAATGGCGTAAATGTTCACTTTGCAGTCAGACCTTTGGAATGGATAAAGGTGAGCACTCCTGTGTTTTGAGAACAATGGAAGCAAACTTGTCAGAGAGAGGTAGAGGTAGAAGGAGAGGTGGAGGTGGGGGTACCAGTGGAGGTGGAGGTGGAGGTAGAGGTAGAGGTAGAAGGAGAGGTGGAGGTGGGGTTGGGGTACCAGTGGAGGTGGAGGTGGGGGTAGAAGGAGAGGTGGAGGTGGGGGTGGGGTACTGGTGGAGGTAGAGGTGGAGTGGGGGTACCGGTAGAGGTGGAGGTAGGGGTACCAGTGGAGGTTTAGGTGGAGGTAGAGGTAGAGGTAGAAGGAGAGGTGGAGGTGGGGGTGGGGTACCAGTGGAGGTGGAGGTAGAAGGAGAGGTGGAGGTGGGTTGGGTAGTGGAGGTGGAGGTGGGGTAGAAGGAGAGGTGGAGGTGGGGGTGGGGTACTGGTGGAGGTAGAGGTGGAGGTGGGGGTACCGGTAGAGGTGGAGGTAGGGGTACCAGTGGAGGTGGAGGTGGAGGTAGAAGGAGAGGTGGAGGTGGAGGTGGGGGTGGGGTACTGGTGGAGGTAGAGGTAGAGGTAGAAGGAGAGGTGGAGGTGGGGTTGGGGTACCAGTGGAGGTGGAGGTGGAGGTAGAAGGAGAGGTGGAGGTGGGGGTGGGGTACTGGTGGAGGTAGAGGTGGAGGTGGGGGTACCGGTAGAGGTGGAGGTAGGGGTACCAGTGGAGGTGGAGGTGGAGGTAGAAGGAGAGGTGGAGGTGGGGGTGGGGTACTGGTGGAGGTAGAGGTGGAGGTGGGGGTACCGGTGGAGGTGGGGGTACCAGTGGAGGTGGAGGTGGAGGTGGAGGTAGAGGTAGAAGGAGAGGTGGAGGTGGAGGTGGGGGGGGGGTACTGGTGGAGGTAGAGGTGGAGGTGGGGGTACCGGTAGAGGTGGAGGTAGGGGTACCAGTGGAGGTGGAGGTGGAGGTAGAAGGAGAGGTGGAGGTGGGGGTGGGGTACTGGTGGAGGTAGAGGTGGAGGTGGGGGTACCGGTAGAGGTGGAGGTGGGGGTACCAGTGGAGGTGGAGGTGGAGGTAGAGGTAGAAGGAGAGGTGGAGGTGGAGGTGGGGGTGGGGTACTGGTGGAGGTAGAGGTGGAGGTGGGGGTACCGGTAGAGGTGGAGGTAGGGGTACCAGTAGAGGTGGAGGTGGAGGTGGAGGTAGAGGTAGAAGGAGAGGTGGAGGTGGGGGTGGGGTACTGGTGGAGGTAGAGGTGGGGGTACCGGTAGAGGTGGAGGTAGAGGTGGAGGTGGAGGAAGACCAAGAACAAGGAGAGAAATCTCTGATGAAATCTGGGCGACTGTGGTGGACCATGTGGTCAACCGTGGTTTGACTTTGAGAGAGTCTGGGCAGAGAGTGCAGCCCAATCTGAGCGGCTTCACCGTAGCATCCATCATCCAGACGTTCCACAATGAGAAGAGGTTTGTACTGCAGACATTGGACCTCTAGTACTTTTACTACTTGACAGTAGAACAACATAAAGCACAGTGAAGACTGGAGATTCCAATACATACTGGAAGGGGAAACAAAGTATATGTTTCATGTATTACTGTATGTATGAAATTGGGAGCTATACTAATTTGTAACATGTTTATCTTGTATACTGTATTATTGTGGTGTTTACTGTACTGGATGCTATTTTGTGTTTGTAGAACTGAAAGACGACAACCACGTGTGTCACGCTCGTTGATGGAAGTAGACCAGGGCGCAGCATAGAGTTCCACATGTTTTATTCCGATGAAACTCAAACAGAAATAACAAAGAGCAACGAAACGTGAAGCTATGTAGTGCTCGCAGGCACCTCGACATAGACAGGATCCCACAAAGCACAAAGGGGAAATGACTACCTAAATATGATCCCAAATCAGAGACAACGATAAACAGCTGTCTCTGATTGGGAACCATACCAGGCCAACATAAATCACTAATCACCTAGATGACCCACCCTAGTCACTATCACGCCCCAACCCACATAGAGAATAAACAGCTCTCTATGGTCAGGGCGTGACTACGTGGTGGTAGAACACGTCTGTTTACAGACCAACAGGAGGCTGCCATTGTGCAAATGGTAGATTCAAATAATACCATAAGACTGTGGGAATTTTTTTTATTCAATTTAGCGAAGACGAGGAGGAGGGGAAGGAACATCATTGGTCAATGCGCCATCATTGAGGTACCCGGCCAGCGCGGGGGGAAATGTCACCATATGCGCAGCTATGAGCCACAATGGAGTCCTCCACCGCCATGCCACCCTTGGACCGTACAACACTGCCCATCTTCTTAATTTCCTGAACAACTTACAATACAATCTTTTTCAGCCAGAGCAGAGAGGGCCAGGTGATCCTGAGCAGGAAATGTAGGTTCTAATTTGGGACAACGTGAGTTTCCATCGTGCTGCTCAGGTCCACAACTGGTTCCATGACCATCCCAGGTTTACAATTCTCTATCTCCCATATTCCCCATTTCTCAACCCCATTGAGGATTTGTTTTCAGCATGGCGGTGGAAAGTGGATGATCGCAAACCCCATGAACGTATGGTCCTTCTCCAGACAATGGAGGAGACCTGTGTTGACATTCTGTCAGAGTCCTGTCAGGGGTGAATGTGTCATGCCAGAAGACATTCCCCTGCTGTCTGGCCAAGGAAAATACTGTGAAGTTGATGAAAATCTGTGGCCGGACCAAAACAACAGACATGACTGATTTTGTTTTCTCAATGGAGGATTTATTTCTTGACTTATAATTTATATTTGACAGTTTCTTCATAGGACTATTTTTCTTCCTTTACATATGCAAAATATATTTACTGTATGGTTGCATTTTTACTGTATGTGTGCTTACAGTATGCTGCT
The DNA here is from genome assembly GCF_016432855.1 of Salvelinus namaycush. Lineage (NCBI taxonomy): Eukaryota > Metazoa > Chordata > Actinopteri > Salmoniformes > Salmonidae > Salvelinus > Salvelinus namaycush. Next base: position 88,714,894 of record NC_052309.1, on the reverse strand, counting down.
TGACATGTACTGAGTCATGTTGAAATATAAAACAGACATTTTTACATTTGTGTTCCTTTCTTGTTTGAGTACACAAACAATATCCAGTATAACAACAAAAGTCTTTACACTGAAATAGGTTCTAATAGTAGTGTTTTGAATACGTCACATCAGTGGGATCTGGGTTGTCACTAAGTTAGAACCATTTGATGTGTGCGTCTCATTAGTAAGCAGGGAGTACTGTACATGATTTTGATTAATGTGTTTTATTTTGCAAGATGTCTGTGGTGTTTGGAGAAATTGGCTAACAGTGTTTAGAGTTTTGAGTACCTGAGATGTAGTTTCAGAAAATGTGTGTTAAAAGTTGGTAAAAACTGTTAGGGGGGAAAAGCATACAACCACAAAGTGTTGTTGGTCTTCCTCTAAATATAGCGATGCTGTGACTGACGAACCATCTGGGTTTCTTATCACCTCATCCTGGAAACACATTATTGTGGCAGAGTGCAGATTTCAGCACCTCACAGGATTCTGACAGGCTTTCCCACAGTGTTCAAATGACAGAGGGTTACCACGTGGTTACAGATGTATTAATGACAGGGTAAACAGGGTTACAGATGTATTAATGACAAAGGTTTACCACAGGGTTACAGATGTATTAATGACAGGGGGTTACCACAGGGTTACAGATGTATTAATGACAGGGGGTTACCACAGGGTTACAGATGTATTAATGACAGAGGGTTACCACAGGGTTACAGATGTATTAATGACAGAGGGTTACCACAGGGTTACAGATGTATTAATGACAGAGGGTTACCACATGGTTACAGATGTATTAATGACAGAGGGTTACCACAGGGTTACAGATGTATTAATGACAGAGGGTTACCACAGGGTTACAGATGTATTAATGACAGAGGTTTACCACAGGGTTACAGATGTATTAATGACAGAGGGTTACCACAGGGTTACAGATGTATTAATGACAGAGGGTTACCACAGGGTTACAGATGTATTAATGACAAGGGTTTACCACATAGTTACAGATGTATTAATGACAGAGGTTTACCACAGGGTTACAGATGTATTAATGACAGAGGGTTACCACATGGTTACAGATGTATTAATGACAGAGGTTTACCACGTGGTTACAGATGTATTAATGACAGAGGGTTACCACAGGGTTACAGATGTATTAATGACAGAGGGTTACCACATGGTTACAGATGTATTAATGACAGAGGTTTACCACGTGGTTACAGATGTATTAATGACAGAGGGTTACCACAGGGTTACAGATGTATTAATGACAGGGTAAACAGGGTTACAGATGTATTAATGACAGAGGTTTACCACAGGGTTACAGATGTATTAATGACAGAGGGTTACCACAGGGTTACAGATGTATTAATGACAGAGGGTTACCACAGGGTTACAGATGTATTAATGACAGAGGGTTACCACAGGGTTACAGATGTATTAATGACAGAGGTTTACCACAGGGTTACAGATGTATTAATGACAGAGGGTTAACACAGGGTTACAGATGTATTAATGGCAGAGGTTTACCACGTGGTTACAGATGTATTAATGACAGAGGGTTACCACAGGGTTACAGATGTATTAATGACAGAGGTTTACCACAGGGTTACAGATGTATTAATGACAGAGGGTTACCACAGGGTTACAGATGTATTAATGACAGAGGGTTACCACAGGGTTACAGATGTATTAATGACAGAGGTTTACCACAGGGTTACAGATGTATTAATGACAGAGGGTTACCACATGGTTACAGATGTATTAATGACAGAGGGTTACCACAGGGTTACAGATGTATTAATGACAGAGGGTTACCACAGGGTTACAGATGTATTAATGACAGAGGGTTACCACAGGGTTACAGATGTATTAATGACAGAGGGTTACCACAGGGTTACAGATGTATTAATGACAGAGGGTTACCACAGGGTTACAGATGTATTAATGACAGAGGGTTACCACAGGGTTACAGATGTATTAATGACAGAGGTTTACCACAGGGTTACAGATGTATTAATGACAGAGGGTTACCACGTGGTTACAGATGTATTAATGACAGGGTAAACAGGGTTACAGATGTATTAATGACAGAGGTTTACCACAGGGTTACAGATGTATTAATGACAGAGGGTTACCACAGGGTTACAGATGTATTAATGACAGAGGTTTACCACAGGTGTTACGGCAGATTTCCTCCTCTTCGTCAGAAGAGGAGGTGTATGGATCGGACCAAAACGCAGAGTGGAAAGTGTCCATGATTTATTAACAATAAACTGAACACTACACGAAACAAAATAACAAAAGAGAATCAAACCGAAAGACAGTCCCGTGTGGCACGAACACTGACACGAAATACAAACACCCACAAACACACACGTGAACCCCGGCTGCCTAAGTATGATTCTCAATCAGGGACAACGATTGACAGCTGCCTCTGATTGAGAATCATACCAGGCCGAACGCACAAAACCCCAACATAGAAAACAACACATAGACAACCCACCCAACTCACGCCCTGACCATACTAAATAAATACAAAACAAGAGAAACCAGGTCAGGAACGTGACAGAACCCCCCCCTTAAGGTGCGAACTCCGAGCGCACCAGCTAAAACTCTAGGGGAGGGTCTGGGTGGGCATCTGTCCGCGGTGGCGGCTCTGGCGCGGGACGTGGACCCCACCTTAACAATGTCTTTGTCCGCCTCCTTAATCGCCCCCGTGGCCTTCTATGAGCGGCGATCCTCGCCGCCGACCTTGGCCTGGGGACCCTAGCCATGGGTCCCGAATGCACGGGGAATTCCGGCAGCACCGGACAGGCGGGAGACTCCGGCAGCGCTGGAGTGAAGGGCGCCTCTGGCAGATCCTGGCTGGCGGGCGGCTCTGGCGGATCCTGGCTGGCTGGCTCTGGCGGATCCTGGCTGGCTGGCTCTGGCGGATCCTGGCTGGCTGGCGGATCCTGGCTGGCTAGCTCTGGCGGATCCTGGCTGGCTGGCTCTGGCGGATCCTGGCTGGCTGGCTCTGGCGGATCCTGGCTGGCTGGCTCCGGCGGATCCTGGCTGGCTGGCTCCGGCGGATCCTGGCTGGCTGGCTCCGGCGGAACCTGGCTGGCTGGCTCCGGCAGCTCCTGGCTGGCTGGCTCTGGCAGCTCCTGGCTGGCTGGCTCTGGCAGCTCCTGGCTGGCTGACGGCACTGGCAGGTCCTGTCTGGCGGACGGCACTGGCTGCTCCTGTCTGGCGGACGGCACTGGCTGCTCCTGTCTGGCGGACGGCTCTGGCTGCTCCTGTCTGGCGGACGGCTCTGGCTGCTCCTGTCTGGCGGACGGCTCTAGCGGCTCGGGACAGACGGACAGCTCTGACGGCTCGGGACAGACGGGCAGCTCTGACGGCTCGGGACAGACGGGCGGCTCAGATGACGCTGGGCAGGCAGGCAGCTCAGACAGCGCTGGGCAGGCAGGCAGCTCAGACAGCGCTGGGCAGGCAGGCAGTTCAGACAGCGCTGGGCAGGCAGGCAGTGCAGGACGGGCAGGCAGCGCTGGGCAGGCAGGCAGCGCTGGGCAGGCAGGCAGCGCTGGGCAGGTAGGTAGGGCTGGCCAGGCAGGCAGCTCAGACTCTGGCTGCGCTGGAGAGGAGGAAGGCTCTGACAGCGCTGGACAGGTGGGAGCAACTGGAGAGAGAAGACGGAGAGACAGGCTGGTGCGGGGGGCTGCCACCGGAGGACTGGTACGTGGAGGTGGCACCGGATATACCGGCCCGTGAAGGAGGACACGCGCTCTTGAGCACCGAGCCTGCCCAACCTTACCAGGTTGAATGGTCCCCGTAGCCCTGCCAGTGCGGCGAAGTGGAATAGCCCGCACTGGGCTATGCTGGCGAACCGGGGACACCATTTGTAAGGCTGGTGCCATGTACGCCGGCCCGAGGAGACGCACTGGAGACCAGATGCGTTGGGCCGGCTTCATGACACCCGGCTCGATGCCCAACTTAGCCCTACCAGTGCGGCGAGGTGGAATAGCCCGCACTGGGCTAAGCACGCGTACTGGGGACACCGTGCGCTCCACCGCATAACACGGTGTCTGACCAGTACGACGCCCTCTCACTCCACGGTAAGCACGGGAGTTGGCTCAGGTCTCCTACCCGGCTTTGCCACACTCCGCATGTGCCCCCCCCAATAATTTTTTGGGTCTGACTCTCGGGCTCCCAACCCTCTGGTTACAGATGTATTAATGGCAGAGGGTTACAGATGTATTAATGACAGAGGGTTACCACAGGGTTACAGATGTATTAATGACAGAGGGTTACCACAGGGTTACAGATGTATTAATGACAGAGGTTTACCACAGGGTAACATATGTATTAATGACAGAGGGTTACCACAGGGTTACAGATGTATTAATGACAGGGTAAACACGGTAATTCCTATTGAGGTGCTTCATTCAGTCATTCTCTATTAACATCATACCTTTTCTCATTAAAAATACACAGACACACACGCACACACACACACACACACACACACACACACACACACACACACACACACACACACACACACACACACACACACACACACACACACACACAACCACACAGACAAGAAGACAGACACACACACACAAAACACACAAGAAGACACACACACGCACACACACAAGAAGACAGACACACGCACACACACACACACAAGAAGACAGACACACACACACACACACACACACACAAGAAGACAGACACACACACACAAAACACACACAAAAACACACACAGACACACACAGACTGAGGACATAGGAGATCTCAGACGATGAGACAGTTCAAGAGGACTGGTTAATGACCTCATCTTTCACATCCAAAACACTTCCTACAAACCAAAACAACTCAATGAGAAATACACACGACACACCATCAGGACGTAGACACGCTAAGACCTGCAGTGATCACCGACACACACACACATAAATACATACTCACAGACACGCACTAGAAACAAAGTGTATAAACGCTAAGCCCTCACAGTGATGACAGGGCTATAAGACATGCGACAACAGCAGATCAAGACACTGCTCGGCATGCTTTAAGTCCTCATAAGTCTCTCTCTCTCTCTCTCTCTCTCTCTCTCTCTCTCTCTCTCTCTCTCTCTCTCTCTCTCTCTCTCTCTCTCTCTCTCTCTCTCTCTCTCTCTCTCTCTCTCTCTCTCTCTCTCTCTCTCTCTCTCTCTCTCTCTCTCAAAGGTCTTTATTGTCATGGGAAACATATGTTAACATTGCCAAAGCAAGTGAAATAGATAATGAACAAAGGTGAAATAAACAATGTAAAATCAACAATAAACACAACTTCTTAGGGATCAGCGTCCCGTTAACGGGACAGTTGTAAATCATGCAGCGCCTTATGTCACCATCACAGATTTTAGAGAAACAACAAATATCGGTACATAGAAGTGTCTTATATCGGCTGAAAGCTTAAATTCTATTGCTATTGTTTGAGGAGAGCTCCTAACAACTAAACACTTTTTTCACCGCGATAGGTTTGATAAATTCACCTCTGAAGGTGAAATGTGTACTTACATTCTGAAATCTTGCTCTGATTTATCATCCAAAGGGTCCCAGAGATAACATGAAGTGTTGTTTTTTTAGATAAAATCATTTTTCATATCCTAAAAAGGTCTATATAGCATGCACGATCGATTTTGTATTTGCACTCATTCAATTTGCAAAGAAAGGAATCTGTGAAAATCTAACCCTAAACGTTGTTTCACGTTGCTATGTATTCCTCAGAGATCCTAGAATGTAACCAGACTTCACTATATCATTAGGGGTGTAGTATATCCTATAGGTCACCAAATTTGGTCAGAGAGCGACGCCTTCATGGCACGCCGATGACGCGGCCTGTCTTTATTTGATCGACTGCATCTTTGTCAAATAAGCACCAATCGGGGTCAAACAAAGCTAGCTAGATAGCCAATGAGCTGGGCTTTACAACTGATACACTCCACAGACTCTCCTAAAACTGAGGCTGCGCACCAAATGGCACTATTGGTCAAAAGTTGTGCACTACTACCCATAAGAGCTCTGGTCAAAAGTAGTGCACTATATAGGGAATAGCGTGCTATTTGTAATACGTCCGTCGTCGGAATGAGACCAAAGAGCAGCGTGGAAAGTGTTCATCGTACTTTATTAGAATGAGCACCAAAAACAACAAAAGGGGGAAAAAACGAACGTAAAGTTCTGCAGGGCTACACAGCTACTGTGCAAAAACAACATCCCACAAACTAGGGTGAAAAAACAGGCTGCCTAAGTATGATTCCCAATCAGAGATAACGATAGACAGCTGCCTCTGATTGGGAACCATACCCGGCCAACAAAGAAATAGAAAAACTAGAATGCCCACCCAAATCACACCCTGAGCTAACCAAATAGAGAAATAAAAAGACTCTCTAAGGTCAGGGCGTGACAATTTGAGACTTCAGAACACATCCAGGGTATGTAAACACATGATCTAATTGGGGATTGCACTTAAATCTCTTCTAGTTTGTCTGGATTGAAGTTGGCCTGTTTGCTTTTTAGCTATTTTTATTCAATATGAGCAAATGTAACAGCAGAAGAACAGGATAAGTTGTCATATCCACAGTATGATACATGTCTGTGAAATTGTTCTGCTATGTGGACAGTAGATATATTGGTGGTGCTGAGAGTGGCAACATCAAAGACATTACCAATTCCTTTTGATAATATATCTGCTAAGATACGATACAACCCCCATTAGTTAACAGTTTTGGTACCGTCCATCTCAAAGCATGAACGGTCGCTAACCTCAAGTTGAGCAATGGACTCAAGAACCGTGTGATAGTGACACCAAGCCTCAGTACTACTGACTAACATTACTCAGTACTACTGACTAACATTACTCAATACTACTGACTAACATTACTCAATACTACTGACTAGCATTACGCAATACTACTGACTAACATTACGCAATACTACCGACTAACATTACTCAATACTACTGACTAGCATTACTCAATACTACTGACTAACATTACCCAATACTACTGACTAACATTACTCAATACTGCTGACTAACATTACCCAATACTACTGACTAACATTACCCAATACTACTGACTAACATTACTCAATACTACTGACTAACATTACTCAATACTACTGACTAACATTACTCAATACTACTGACTAACATTACTCAATACTACTGACTAGCATTACTCAATACTACTGACTAACATTACTCAATACTACTGACTAACATTACCCAATACTACTGACTAACATTACTCAATACTACTGACTAACATTACTCAGTACTACTGACTAACATTACTCAATACTACTGACTAACATTACTCAATACTGCCGACTAACATTACTCAATACTGCTTACTAACATTACTCAATACTGCTTACTAACATTACTCAATACGACCGACTAACATTACTCAATACTGCTTACTAACATTACTCAATACTGCTTACTAACATTACTCAATACTGCTTACTAACATTACTCAATACTGCTTACTAACATTACTCAATACTACCGACTAACATTACTCAATACTGCTTACTACCATTACTCAATACTACTGACTAACATTACTCAATACGGCTGACTAACATTGCTCAATACTACTGACTAACATTACTCAATACTACCGACTAACATTACTTGATACTACCGACTAACATTACTCAATACTACTGACTAACATTGCTCGATACTACTGACTAACATTACTCAATACTACTGACTAACATTACGCAATACTACCGACTAACATTACTCAATACTGCTTACTAACATTACTCAATACTACTGACTAACATTACTCAATACTGCTGACTAACTAACCATACCTGTATTACCCAATACTACTAACTAACTAACCATACATTTATAGTACTACTGACTAACTAACCATACCTGTATTACCCAATACTACTAACTAACTAGCCATACATTTATAGTACTACTAACTAACTAACCATACCTTTATAGTACTACTAACTAACTAACCATACCTTTATAGTACTACTGACTAACTAACCATACCTTTATAGTACTACTGACTAACTAACCATACCTTTATAGTACTACTGACTAATTAACCATACCTCTATAGTACTACTGACTAACTAACCATACCTGTATTACTCAATACTACTGACTAACTAACCATACCTGTATAGTACTACTGACTAACTAACCATACCTGTATTACTCAATAATACTGACTAACTAACCATACCTGTATAGTACTACTGACTAACTAACCATACCTTTATAGTACTACTGACTAACTAACCATACCTGTATTACTCAATACTACTAACTAACTAACCATACCTTTATAGTACTACTGACTAACTAACCATACCTGTATTACTCAATACTACTAACTAACTAACCATACCTTTATAGTACTACTGACTAATTAACCATACCTTTACAGTATTACTGACTAACTAACCATACCTGTATTACTCAATACTACTGACTAACTAACCATACCTGTATAGTACTACTGACTAACTAACCATACCTTTATAGTACTAGTGACTAACTAACCATACCTTTATAGTACTAGTGACTAACTAACCATACCTTTATAGTACTACTGACTAACTAACCATACCTTTATAGTACTACTGACTAACTAACCATACCTTTATAGTACTAGTGACTAACTAACCATACCTTTATAGTACTACTGACTAACTAACCATACCTTTATAGTACTACTGACTAACTATCCATACCTTTATAGTACTACTGACTAACTAACCATACCTGTATTACTCAATACTACTGACTAACTAACCATACCTTTATAGTACTACTAACTAACTAGCCATACCTTTGTTAGGAGATGAAGGACATCACACAACAGAAAATACAAATTAAGTCCTCACTAGAAAATCTAAAGAATCAACCCTGCAACAAGATAATACTCTCTTGTTCAAAGCATTAAAAATGAGGTTTACTCTAAGGGAAAAGTATCCTAAAGTGAAAACACAGCCAGACAATTATTTGAGCTAAGAACAGGTGCTTTCAACAAAGAAAGTTGTTCTTTGTTATAATATATAATAGAAGAATCATTCTATATAATAGAAGAATCATTCTATTATATACCTCTGGGAATAGGGCCAGCAATCAAGTACCAGATATCAAGGGCCAGAAATCAAGGGTCAGAAAATCAAGGGCCAGAACACAGGGGCCAGAAATGAAAGGGGAAGAAGAAGAAGGAGAAGGAGGACAAGGAGAAGAAGAAGAAGAAGAAGAAGAAGAAGAAGGAGAAGAAGAAGAAAGAGAAGGAGAAGAAGAAGAAAGAGAAGGAGAAGAAGAAGAAAGAGAAGGAGAAGAAGAAGGAGAAGGAGACAAAGAAGGAGAAGAAGAAGGAGAAGGAGAAGAAGAAGAAAGAGAAGAAGAAAGAGAAGAAGAAAGAGAAGAAGAAGGAGAAGAAGGAGGAGAAGGAGAAGGAGAAGAAGAAGGAGAAGGAGAAGAAGGACACAAAAAAGAAGGAGAAGAAGGAGAAGGAGAAGAAGAAGAAGGAGAAGGAGAAGAAGGAGAAGAAGAAGGAGAAGAAGGAGAAGAAGAAAGAGAAGAGGGAGAAGGAGAAGAAGAAGGAGAAGAAGAAGAAGGAGAAGAAAGAGAAGGAGATGGAGAAGAAGAAGAAGAAGGAGAAGAAGGAGAAGAAGAAAGAGAAGGAGAAGGAGAAGAAGAAGAAGGAGAAGAAAAAGAAGGAGATGGAGAAGAAGATGGAGAAGGAGAAGAAGGAGAAGAAGAAAGAGAAGAAGAAGAAGGAGAAGAAGAAGAAGGAGAAGAAAGAGAAGGAGAAGGAGAAGAAGAAGGAGAAGAAAGAGAAGGAGATGGAGAAGAAGAAGAAGGAGAAGAAGGAGAAGAAGAAAGAGAAGAAGAAGAAGGAGAAGAAGAAGAAGGAGAAGGAGAAGAAGAAGAAAGAGAAGGAGAAGGAGAAGAAGAAGAAGAAGAAGGAGAAGAAGAAGGAGAAGAAGGAGAAGAAGAAGAAGAAGAAGAAGAAGGAGAAGAAAGAGAAGGAGATGGAGAAGAAGGAGAAGAAGAAGAAGGAGAAGATTCCCACCATAGTTGCTGGGAATGTAATTATTGAACAAGCAAAGGAACATATTGCAGGAACATAAATTAGCGCGCAAACTTTTTACTGGAGGCTACAATCTAGCACCAGTTGTAAAATGAATTAGTTGTATGCCTACAATCAAAATGTTACTTTGAGTCTCTGACATGTATGACTGATTGCGTTAATTACAGTATGTCACCTGGTCAACTTGTTTCTAGATGTGGTGATGGGGGGGGGGGGGGGGGGGGTTGCAAATGTTTGCCTCATTATATAACATGGGTAGTACTGTTGACTATATCTTATTCTCTGAATATCCTATTAACAAAATCACGGTTCCTAAATGAACAAATATTTTGTCTCAACTAAGCGACAATCTCCACCCAGTACTCCGGTTTGCTGACTTTAAATATCTGTCCTGCATTAGGCAGAAACTTTGAGTAATATTAAACCAGAAATATGCCAGTGTTATCGACATACCGGTTCCTCTTAAAACCCATACAGTGAGGCAGTCTGGCAGACACCTAAATGTCAGAAGTGGTTCTAGGTATGTATTGTTGGAGAGAGATACCATGTCAGAAGTGATTCTAGGTATGTATTGTTGGAGAATGATACCATGTCAGAAGTGGTACTAGGTATGTATTGTTGGAGAGAGATACCATGTCAGAAGTGATTCTAGGTATGTATTGTTGGAGAGAGATACCATGTCAGAAGTGGTTCAAGGTATGTATTGTTGGAGAGTGATACCATGTCAGAAGTGGTTCAAGGTATGTATTGTTGGAGAGTGATACCATGTCAGAAGTGGTTCTAGGTATGTATTGTTGGAGAGGGATACCATGTCAGAAGTGGTTCAAGGTATGTATTGTTGGAGAGAGATACCATGTCAGAAGTGGTTCTAGGTATGTATTGTTGGAGAGAGATACCATGTCAGAAGTGGTTCTAGGTATGTATTGTTGGAGAGTGATACCATGTCAGAAGTGGTTCTAGGTATGTATTGTTGGAGAGAGATACCATGTCAGAATTGGTTCTAGGTATGTATTGTTGGAGAGTGATACCATGTCAGAAGTGGTTCTAGGTATGTATTGTTGGAGAGAGATACCATGTCAGAATTGGTTCTAGGTATGTATTGTTGGAGAGAGATACCATGTCAGAAGTGGTTCAAGGTATGTATTGTTGGAGAGAGATACCATGTCAGAAGTGGTTCTAGGTATGTATTGTTGGAGAGTGATACCATGTCAGAAGTGGTTCTAGGTATGTATTGTTGGAGAGAGATACCATGTCAGAATTGGTTCTAGGTATGTATTGTTGGAGAGTGATACCATGTCAGAAGTGGTTCAAGGTATGTATTGTTGGAGAGTGATACCATGTCAGAAGTGGTTCTAGGTATGTATTGTTGGAGAGTGATACCATGTCAGAAGTGGTTCTAGGTATGTATTGTTGGAGAGAGATACCATGTCAGAAGTGGTTCTAGGTATGTATTGTTGGAGAGAGATACCATGTCAGAAGTGGTTCAAGGTATGTATTGTTGGAGAGAGATACCATGTCAGAAGTGGTTCAAGGTATGTATTGTTGGAGAGAGATACCATGTCAGAAGTGGTTCTAGGTATGTATTGTTGGAGAGAGGGATACCATGTCAGAAGTGGTTCTAGGTATGTATTGTTGGAGAGTGATACCATGTCAGAAGTGGTTCTAGGTATGTATTGTTGGAGAGAGATACCATGTCAGAAGTGGTTCTAGGTATGTATTGTTGGAGAGAGATACCATGTCATAAGTGGTTCTAGGTATGTATTGTTGGAGAGTGATACCATGTCAGAAGTGGTTCTAGGTATGTATTGTTGGAGAGTGATACCATGTCAGAAGTGGTTCTAGGTATGTATTGTTGGAGAGAGATACCATGTCAGAAGTGGTTCTAGGTATGTATTGTTGGAGAGAGATACCATGTCAGAAGTGGTTCTAGGTATGTATTGTTGGAGAGTGATACCATGTCAGAAGTGGTTCTAGGTATGTATTGTTGGAGAGTGATACCATGTCAGAAGTGGTTCTAGGTATGTATTGTTGGAGAGTGATACCATGTCAGAAGTGGTTCTAGGTATGTATTGTTGGAGAGTGATACCATGTCAGAAGTGGTTCTAGGTATGTATTGTTGGAGAGAGATACCATGTCAGAATTGGTTCTAGGTATGTATTGTTGGAGAGTGATACCATGTCAGAAGTGGTTCTAGGTATGTATTGTTGGAGAGAGATACCATGTCAGAATTGGTTCTAGGTATGTATTGTTGGAGAGAGATACCATGTCAGAAGTGGTTCAAGGTATGTATTGTTGGAGAGAGATACCATGTCAGAAGTGGTTCTAGGTATGTATTGTTGGAGAGTGATACCATGTCAGAAGTGGTTCTAGGTATGTATTGTTGGAGAGAGATACCATGTCAGAATTGGTTCTAGGTATGTATTGTTGGAGAGTGATACCATGTCAGAAGTGGTTCAAGGTATGTATTGTTGGAGAGTGATACCATGTCAGAAGTGGTTCTAGGTATGTATTGTTGGAGAGTGATACCATGTCAGAAGTGGTTCTAGGTATGTATTGTTGGAGAGAGATACCATGTCAGAAGTGGTTCTAGGTATGTATTGTTGGAGAGAGATACCATGTCAGAAGTGGTTCAAGGTATGTATTGTTGGAGAGAGATACCATGTCAGAAGTGGTTCAAGGTATGTATTGTTGGAGAGAGATACCATGTCAGAAGTGGTTCTAGGTATGTATTGTTGGAGAGAGGGATACCATGTCAGAAGTGGTTCTAGGTATGTATTGTTGGAGAGTGATACCATGTCAGAAGTGGTTCTAGGTATGTATTGTTGGAGAGAGATACCATGTCAGAAGTGGTTCTAGGTATGTATTGTTGGAGAGAGATACCATGTCAGAAGTGGTTCTAGGTATGTATTGTTGGAGAGTGATACCATGTCAGAAGTGGTTCTAGGTATGTATTGTTGGAGAGTGATACCATGTCAGAAGTGGTTCTAGGTATGTATTGTTGGAGAGAGATACCATGTCAGAAGTGGTTCTAGGTATGTATTGTTGGAGAGAGATACCATGTCAGAAGTGGTTCTAGGTATGTATTGTTGGAGAGAGATACCATGTCAGAAGTGGTTCTAGGTATGTATTGTTGGAGAGTGATACCATGTCAGAAGTGGTTCTAGGTATGTATTGTTGGAGAGTGATACCATGTCAGAAGTGGTTCTAGGTATGTATTGTTGGAGAGTGATACCATGTCAGAAGTGGTTCTAGGTATGTATTGTTGGAGAGTGATACCATGTCAGAAGTGGTTCTAGGTATGTATTGTTGGAGAGAGATACCATGTCAGAAGTGGTTCTAGGTATGTATTGTTAGAGAGAGCGATACCATGTCAGAATTGGTTCTAGGTATGTATTGTTGGAGAGTGATACCATGTCAGAAGTGGTTCTAGGTATGTATTGTTGGAGAGTGATACCATGTCAGAAGTGGTTCTAGGTATGTATTGTTGGAGAGAGATACCATGTCAGAATTGGTTCTAGGTATGTATTGTTGGAGAAAGCGATACCATGCTTGTCTGAAGTGTTTACAGGTCAGAGGTCATAGGACCACTAAGGGCTGAGGCCTAGATAAGACACCCAGGGACCCTGGTCCATAGTAATGCCCTATACAGGGACCCTGGTCCATAGTAATGCCCTATACAGGGACCCTGGTCCATAGTAATGCCCTATACAGGGACCCTGGTCCATAGTAATGCCCTATACAGGGACCCTGGTCCATAGTAATGCCCTATACAGGGACCCTGGTCCATAGTAATGCCCTATATAGGGACCCTGGTCCATAGTAATGCCCTATACAGGGACCCTGGTCCATAGTAATGCCCTCTACAGGGACCCTGATCCATAGTAATGCCCTATACAGGGACCCTGGTCCATAGTAATGCCCTATACAGGGACCCTGATCCATAGTATTGCCCTCTACAGGGACCCTGGTCCATAGTAATGCCCTATACAGGGACCCTGGTCCATAGTAATGCCCTATACAGGGACCCTGGTCCATAGTAATGCTCTATACAGGGACCCTGGCCCATAGTAATGCCCTATACAGGGGCCCTGGCCCATAGTAATGCCCTATACAGGGACCCTGGTCCATAGTAATGCCCTCTACAGGGACCCTGGTCCATAGTAATGCCCTATACAGGGACCCTGGTCCATAGTAATGCCCTATACAGGGACCCTGGTCCATAGTAATGCCCTATACAGCGACCCTGGTCCATAGTAATGCCCTATACAGGAACCCTGATCCATAGTAATGCCCTCTACAGGGACCTTGGTCCAAAGTAATGCTCTATACAGGGACCCTGGTCCATAGTAATGCCCTATACAGGGACCCTGATCCATAGTAATGCCCTATACAGGGACCCTGGTCCATAGTAATGCCCTATACAGGGACCCTGGTCCATAGTAATGCCCTATACAGGGACCCTGGTCCATAGTAATGCCCTATACAGGGAGAAGGGTTCAATTTGGGACGCAGAGCCAAAGTCTCAGTCTGGGCGGGGGTCCTCAAAGATACATTATACAGTCCACATTGTGTGGTCCTTTGTGCTTTAATTTCAGACATTCCTGAGATGTTTTACCTCTCATACCTCTTTTGTCTCGCTGGCCGGTCTACATTAGACAGATCTAGGATAACAACTAGCTATGCAGAAATCTGAAGAATTTGAAACTTTATATTATCAAAATGATGTTCTGTGTATATCTATTTAAGTCACACCTCTTCTACTGTCCTCTCCTTCATCCACGATGACCTGATAACACAGGATGCAGATATGCACACATGAAGGAAAGGAGACAAGGAGAGGAAGCCACTTTAGAATATTGACATGCTCTCCAGGCCTCATACTGATCGTCCTCTACAATAGTCTAGGATGGCTCTCTCTCCCCATCTCCTTTCCTTGTCTCTTCTCCTCTCCTTCAACCTCTGCCAGCAGACTCACCTCTACCTCCCCCAGGCTCCTCTCCTGACAAGCCTGGGCTGCACTGCTTTGATCTGGGCTGAGATGACACGGCTGTGTGGTCTGCCTGGCTGCCCCAGGCCGCTCCAGTCTCCTCAGCCACAACAGTCCCCTCGTGGCAAGGTCATGTCCTGGGGATGGAGGCAGAAGGGACATGTCATCTCCAGCACCACTGCACTTCGAGCTCTGGGAACATACAGTCAGGAAGGGACAACCTGCAGGAGATTCCTCAGCCCGGCAACTAAAGACTGTGGTTATAACATCACCTTGTCCATGTCACTTTCAAGGCACAAGAACAACTGCTATGAGACATGAGACTAATGAAACTGGAACGTTTGGTTGATTCTGTTCATTATACAACGGGTGGGTCTAATCCTGGATGCTGATTGGTTAAAACCTGTTTAATAGAACACAATACTGTTCTTTCTGAACGTTCTGAAACATAACGCTGGCCCCCCTCTGAACAGACCCCAGGTATCAGGTTGCAGCCAAGTGGAGGGGCCCAGCCTGCTGAACTAAGCTGAGATACAATTGGTCACTAGGTGAGGTATGTTGAGGTGGAGTGGCCCAGCCTGCTGAACTAAGCTGAGCTACACTTGGTCACTAGGTGAGGTTAGTTGAGGTAGAGGGTCCAGCCTGGTGAACTAAGCTGAGCTACACTTGGTCACTAGGTGAGGTTAGTTGAGGTGGAGGGGCCCAGCCTGCTGAACTAAGCTGAGCTACACTTGGTCACTAGGTGAGGTTAGTTGAGGTGGAGGGGCCCAGCCTGCTGAACTAAGCTGAGATACACTTGGTCACTAGGTGAGGTTAGTTGAGGTGGAGGGCCCAGCCTGCTGAACTAAGCTGAGCTACACTTGGTCACTAGGTGAGGTTAGTTGAGGTGGAGGGGCCCAGCCTGCTTAACTAAGCTGAGCTACACTTGGTCACTAGGTGAGGTATGTTGAGGTGGAGGGCCCAGCCTGCTGAACTAAGCTGAGATACACTTGGTCACTAGGTGAGGTTAGTTGAGGTGGAGGGGCCCAGCCTGCTGAACTAAGCTGAGATACACTTGGTCACTAGGTGAGGTTAGTTGAGGTGGAGGGGCCCAGCCTGCTGAACTAAGCTGAGATACACTTGGTCACTAGGTGAGGTTAGTTGAGGTGGAGGGGCCCAGCCTGCTGAACTAAGCTGAGATACACTTGGTCACTAGGTGAGGTTAGTTGAGGTGGAGGGGCCAGCCTGCTGAACTAAGCTGAGCTACACTTGGTCACTAGGTGAGGTTAGTTGAGGTAGAGGGTCCAGCCTGGTGAACTAAGCTGAGCTACACTTGGTCACTAGGTGAGGTTAGTTGAGGTGGAGGGGCCCAGCCTGCTGAACTAAGCTGAGCTACACTTGGTCACTAGGTGAGGTTAGTTGAGGTGGAGGGGCCCAGCCTGCTGAACTAAGCTGAGATACACTTGGTCACTAGGTGAGGTTAGTTGAGGTGGAGGGCCCAGCCTGGTGAACTAAGCTGAGCTACACTTGGTCACTAGGTGAGGTTAGTTGAGGTGGAGGGGCCCAGCCTGCTTAACTAAGCTGAGCTACACTTGGTCACTAGGTGAGGTATGTTGAGGTGGAGGGCCCAGCCTGCTGAACTAAGCTGAGATACACTTGGTCACTAGGTGAGGTTAGTTGAGGTGGAGGGGCCCAGCCTGCTGAACTAAGCTGAGATACACTTGGTCACTAGGTGAGGTTAGTTGAGGTGGAGGGGCCCAGCCTGCTTAACTAAGCTGAGCTACACTTGGTCACTAGGTGAGGTATGTTGAGGTGGAGGGCCCAGCCTGCTGAACTAAGCTGAGATACACTTGGTCACTAGGTGAGGTTAGTTGAGGTGGAGGGGCCCAGCCTGCTGAACTAAGCTGAGATACACTTGGTCACTAGGTGAGGTTAGTTGAGGTGGAGGGGCCCAGCCTGCTGAACTAAGCTGAGATACACTTGGTCACTAGGTGAGGTTAGTTGAGGTGGAGGGGCCAGCCTGCTGAACTAAGCTGAGATACACTTGGTCACTAGGTGAGGTTAGTTGAGGTGGAGGGCCCAGCCTGCTGAACTAAGCTGAGCTACACTTGGTCACTAGGTGAGGTTAGTTGAGGTGGAGGGCCCAGCCTGCTGAACTAAGCTGAGATACACTTGGTCACTAGGTGAGGTTAGTTGAGGCCCTGAGCACCAGACAGAGGAGGATGATGATCATTTCTATATGAATAGTTCTGTAGCGTTGCACCTCTTGAACAGACTCCTGGTTTCATGTTTCAACGGGAGAGGACATGTTGGTCATTACTAGGTGAGGCATCTGTCTGAGAGAGAGGGGGAAATACCACAGTGTGTCGTCACAGCAGCAATGTTTGTGACCTGTTTGCCACAAGAAAAGGGCAACCAGTGAAGAACAAACACCATTTTCAATACAACCCATATTTATGTTTATTTATTTTCCTTTTTGTACTTTAACTATTTGCACATTATTACAACACTGTATATAGACATAATATGACATTTGAAATGTCTTTATTCTTTTGGAACTTTTGTGAGTGTAATGTTTACTGTTTCTTTTTTTATTGTTTATTTCACATTTGTTAATTATCTATTTCACTTGCTTTGGCAATGTAAACATTGTATGTTTCCCATGCCAATAAAGCCCCTTAAATTGAAATTGAATGGAAAGAGAGAGAGAAAGAGAGAGCTAGAGAGAGGGATGGAAGGATGTATGGAGGGAGGCCAGACTGAGGAAGATAAGAGAGAGAGAGAGGCTCTGTGTAAATGACAGACTGCAGACACAACCTAACAACCAGCCAGGTCACAGGGAAGGAAGTAAGGTTAGGTCCCCCACTAGATTCTGTCAGAGCTGAGGCCTGAATTCTCCACCGTCAATGTCAACAGGAAGAGAGGTTGATTACCATATACAGATAAAGCATTTGAGAGGACAACCAGTCTACCATCAACCCTAGACCAACACACCAGTCAGACCACACCACTGTACACCGTCTACCATCAACCCGAGACCAACACACCAGTCAGACCACACCACTGTACACCGTCTACCATCAACCCTAGACCAACACACCAGTCAGACCACACCCCTGTACACCGTCTAGCATCAACCCTAGACCAACACACCAGTCAGACCACACTGCTGTACACCGTCTACCATCAACCCTAGACCAACACACCAGTCAGACCACACCCCTGTACACCGTCTAGCATCAACCCTAGACCAACACACCAGTCAGACCACACCACTGTACACCATCTACCATCAACCCTAGACCAACACACCAGTCAGACCAGACCACTGTACACCGTCTACCATCAACCCTAGACCAACACACCAGTCAGACCACACCCCTGTACACCGTCTAGCATCAACCCTAGACCAACACACCAGTCAGACCACACCCCTGTACACTGTCTACCATCAACCCTAGACCAACACACCAGTCAGACCACACCACTGTACACCGTCTACCATCAACCCTAGACCAACACACCAGTCAGACCACACCACTGTACACCGTCTACCATCAACCCTAGACCAACACACCAGTCAGACCACACCACTGTACACCGTCTACCATCAACCCTAGACCAACACACCAGTCAGACCACACCACTGTACACCGTCTAGCATCAACCCTAGACCAACACACCAGTCAGACCACACCACTGTACACCGTCTAGCATCAACCCTAGACCAACACACCAGTCAGACCACACCACTGTACACCGTCTAGCATCAACCCTAGACCAAGACACCAGTCAGACCACACCACTGTACACTGTCTACCATCAACCCTAGACCAACACACCAGTCAGACCACACCCCTGTACACCGTCTACCATCAACCCTAGACCAACACACCAGTCAGACCACACCACTGTACACCATCTACCATCAACCCTAGACCAACACACCAGTCAGACCACACCACTGTATACCGTCTACCATCAACCCTAGACCAACACACCAGTCAGACCACACCCCTGTACACCGTCTACCATCACCCCTAGACCAACACACCAGTCAGACCACACCACTGTACACCGTCTACCATCAACCCTAGACCAACACACCAGTCAGACCACACCCCTGTACACCGTCTACCATCAACCCTAGACCAACACACCAGTCAGACCACACCACTGTATACCGTCTACCATCAACCCTAGACCAACACACCAGTCAGACCACACCACTGTACACCGTCTACCATCAACCCTAGACCAACACACCAGTCAGACCACACCACTGTACACCGTCTACCATCAACCCTAGACCAACACACCAGTCAGACCACACCACTGTACACCATCTACCATCAACCCTAGACCAACACACCAGTCAGACCACACCACTGTACACCGTCTACCATCAACCCTAGACCAACACACCAGTCAGACCACACCACTGTACACCATCTAGCATCAACCCTAGACCAACACACCAGTCAGACCACACCACTGTACACCGTCTACCATCAACCCTAGACCAACACACCAGTCAGACCACACCACTGTACACTGTCTACCATCAACCCTAGACCAACACACCAGTCAGACCACACCCCTGTACACCGTCTAGCATCAACCCTAGACCAACACACCAGTCAGACCACACCACTGTACACTGTCTACCATCAACCCTAGACCAACACACCAGTCAGACCACACCCCTGTACACCGTCTACCATCACCCCTAGACCAACACACCAGCTAGACGACACCACTGTACACAGTACCGTTAACCCGTGACAAAGTTACCATGGGTTGTGAAAG
>NC_052309.1:88592473-88689973 GCF_016432855.1 Salvelinus namaycush | reverse complement strand
AGCCAGTAATGCTTCCTCTTTACCTACTTAAAGGAGTTAAAGCCAGTAATGCTTCCTCTTTACCTACTTAAAGGAGTTAAAGCCAGTAATGCTTCCTCTTTACCTACTTAAAGCAGTTAAAGCCAGTAATGCTTCCTCTTTACCTACTTAAAGGAGTTAAAGCCAGTAATGCTTCCTCTTTACCTACTTAAAGGAGTTAAAGCCAGTAATGCTTCCTCTTTACCTACTTAAAGCAGTTAAAGCCAGTAATGCTTCCTCTTTACCTACTTAAAGCAGTTAAAGCCAGTAATGCTTCCTCTTTACCTACTTAAAGGACTTAAAGCCAGTAATGCTTCCTCTTTACCTACTTAAAGCAGTTAAAGCCAGTAATGCTTCCTCTTTACCTACTTAAAGCAGTTAAAGCCAGTAATGCTTCCTCTTTACCTACTTAAAGCAGTTAAAGCCAGTAATGCTTCCTCTTTACCTACTTAAAGCAGTTAAAGCCAGTAATGCTTCCTCTTTACCTACTTAAAGGAGTTAAAGCCAGTAATGCTTCCTCTTTACCTACTTAAAGGAGTTAAAGCCAGTAATGCTTCCTCTTTACCTACTTAAAGCAGTTAAAGCCAGTAATGCTTCCTCTTTACCTACTTAAAGGAGTTAAAGCCAGTAATGCTTCCTCTTTACCTACTTAAAGGAGTTAAAGCCAGTAATGCTTCCTCTTTACCTACTTAAAGGAGTTAAAGCCAGTAATGCTGCCTCTTTACCTACTTAAAGGAGTTAAAGCCAGTAATGCTTCCTCTTTACCTACTTAAAGGACTTAAAGCCAGTAATGCTGCCTCTTTACCTACTTAAAGGAGTTAAAGCCAGTAATGCTTCCTCTTTACCTACTTAAAGGACTTAAAGCCAGTAATGCTTCCTCTTTACCTACTTAAAGGAGTTAAAGCCAGTAATCCTCTCCACACCCAGTGTGATGGTTATGGACTGTATTTGACCATGAACTAGTTAGCTGTTATGAGCCTCTATAGTGGCTCTCTTAAGGTAGATGTTTTCACAGGCAACATCAGTGTCATGGTCTATGTCTGAGTGTTGGAGCACATGCATGTAACAACATCGGACACATATTATTAGTTATGTGTATTATTAGTTTTCTTAACTGTATTGTTGGTTAAGGGCTCATAGTAAGCATGTCACCTGTTGTATTCGGCGCATGTGACAAATACAATTTGATTTGAACATTGTTGGATTGTTCAGATAGCCCTGTACAGCAACCTGTAGAATGTATTTATGCTGAAACAGAAAAAGCTCTTTGCTGTCTGACGCCCTGCACTCAGGACCATAATGAAGATGTTGTTGTTTGTTAATGACAGACCAAAGGGCTTGTCCCAACCGTCTCAACACTCTGGAGGGACTGAACCTTCCCCTAACATTAACCTTAACCCTCTGTTGTTACCATGATTCTCTATATAC
This sequence comes from Salvelinus namaycush, assembly GCF_016432855.1. Taxonomy (NCBI): domain Eukaryota; kingdom Metazoa; phylum Chordata; class Actinopteri; order Salmoniformes; family Salmonidae; genus Salvelinus; species Salvelinus namaycush. The sequence continues at coordinate 88,688,527 of NC_052309.1, read as the reverse complement.
TAACTTCACTCTGTAGTGACGGACCTTCCCCTAACATTAATGTCCTGCTTGGTTCTGTACTAAGGTTGATTCTCTGTCCTGCTTGGTTCTGTACTAAGGTTGATTCTCTGTCCTGCTTGGTTCTGTATTAAGGTTGATTCTCTGTCCTGCTTGGTTCTGTACTAAGGTTGATTCTCTGTCCTACTTGGTTCTGTTCTAAGGTTGATTCTCTGTCCTGCTTGGTTCTGTATTAAGGTTGATTCTTTGTTCTGCTTGGTTCTGTATTAAGGTTGATTCTCTGTCCTGCTTGGTTCTGTACTAAGGTTGATTCTCTGTCCTGCTTGGTTCTGTACTACGGTTGATTCTCTGTCCTGCTTGGTTCTGTATTAAGGTTGATTCTCTGTCCTGCTTGGTTCTGTACTAAGGTTGATTCTCTGTCCTGCTTGGTTCTGTACTAAGGTTGATTCTCTGTCCTGCTTGGTTCTGTATTAAGGTTGATTCTCTGTCCTGCTTGGTTCTGTACTAAGGTTGATTCTCTGTCCTGCTTGGTTCTGTATTAAGGTTGATTCTCTGTCCTGCTTGGTTCTGTATTAAGGTTGATTCTCTGTCCTGCTTGGTTCTGTACTAAGGTTGATTCTCTGTCTTGCTTGGTTCTGTATTAAGGTTGATTCTCTGTCCTGCTTGGTTCTGTACTAAGGTTGATTCTCTGTCCTGCTTGGTTCTGTATTAAGGTTGATTCTCTGTCCTGCTTGGTTCTGTACTAAGGTTGATTCTCTGTCCTGCTTGGTTCTGTATTAAGGTTGATTCTCTGTCCTGCTTGGTTCTGTACTAAGGTTGATTCTCTGTCCTGCTTGGTTCTGTATTAAGGTTGATTCTCTGTCCTGCTTGGTTCTGTACTAAGGTTGATTCTCTGTCCTGCTTGGTTCTGTATTAAGGTTGATTCTCTGTCCTGCTTGGTTCTGTACTAAGGTTGATTCTCTGTCCTGCTTGGTTCTGTATTAAGGTTGATTCTCTGTCCTGCTTGGTTCTGTACTAAGGTTGATTCTCTGTCCTGCTTGGTTCTGTATTAAGGTTGATTCTCTGTCCTGCTTGGTTCTGTATTAAGGTTGATTCTCTGTCCTGCTTGGTTCTGTATTAAGGTTGATTCTTTGTTCTGCTTGGTTCTGTACTAAGGTTGATTCTCTGTCCTGCTTGGTTCTGTATTAAGGTTGATTCTCTGTCCTGCTTGGTTCTGTACTAAGGTTGATTCTCTGTCCTGCTTGGTTCTGTATTAAGGTTGATTCTTTGTTCTGCTTGGTTCTGTACTAAGGTTGATTCTCTGTCCTGCTTGGTTCTGTACTAAGGTTGATTCTCTGTCCTGCTTGGTTCTGTATTAAGGTTGATTCTTTGTTCTGCTTGGTTCTGTATTAAGGTTGATTCTCTGTCCTGCTTGGTTCTGTACTAAGGTTGATTCTCTGTCCTGCTTGGTTCTGTATTAAGGTTGATTCTCTGTCCTGCTTGGTTCTGTACTAAGGTTGATTCTCTGTCCTGCTTGGTTCTGTACTAAGGTTGATTCTCTCGACACCATGGCTCTGTTTAGTAAAAGGTCAAATTAACCAATTAACATACAAACAAAGATCATGAACACATGTAGGATAAAGTTATATAGTGGTCTATGTCTAACCATGGTCAGATAAAGTTATATAGTGGTTTATGTCTAACCATGGTCAGATAAAGTTATATAGTGGTTTATAGCTAACCATGGTCTGATAAAGTTATATAGTGGTCTATGTCTAACCATGGTCAGATAAAGTTATATAGTGGTCTATGTCTAACCATGGTCTGAGAGCCACAACTACCATCCAAAGTCTCTGTAGGTAAATTACCCGTTGATGTATCACCTCATATCAGTGTCATTAGAGGTCATTAGGGGTCGTTAAGGGTCATTAGGCTTCACAGGTCACAGCCCTGGGCGAAATGTATTTGTTAGCCTCCCTGCAGGTCTGCAATGAGACAATTACTCCACAATTACTCCACAATTACTCCACAATTACTCCACAGCTCCACAGAGAAAGGTTGGCGGTAAAACCACTGTCATTATTCTGTAGGAGGACCAATAGGGAGAGAGAGGAAGGAGTTAACACCACTGTCACTACTCTGTAGGAGGACCAATAGGGAGAGAGAGGAAGGAGTTAACACCACTGACACTATTCTGTAGGAGGACCAATAGGGAGAGAGAGGAAGGAGTTAACACCACTGTCACTACTCTGTAGGAGGACCAATAGGGAGAGAGAGGAAGGAGTTAACACCACTGACACTATTCTGTAGGAGGACCAATAGGGAGAGAGAGGAAGGAGTTAACACCACTGTCACTATTCTGTAGGAGGACCAATAGGGAGAGAGAGGAAGGAGTCAACACCACTGTCACTATTCTGTAGGAGGACCAATAGGGCGAGAGAGGAAGGAGTTAACACCACTGTCACTATTCTGTAGGAGGACCAATAGGGAGAGAGAGGAAGGAGTTAACACCACTGTCACTATTCTGTAGGAGGGCCAATAGGAAGAGAGAGGAAGGAGTTAACACCACTGTCACTATTCTGTAGGAGAACCAATAGGGAGAGAGAGGAAGGAGTTAACACCACTGTCACTACTCTGTAGGAGGACCAATAGGGAGAGAGAGGAAGGAGTTAACACCACTGTCACTACTCTGTAGGAGGACCAATAGGGAGAGAGAGGAAGGAGTTAACACCACTGTCACTACTCTGTAGGAGGACCAATAGGGAGAGAGAGGAAGGAGTCAACACCACTGTCACTATTCTGTAGGAGGACCAATAGGGCGAGAGAGGAAGGAGTTAACACCACTGTCACTATTCTGTAGGAGGACCAATAGGGAGAGAGAGGAAGGAGTTAACACCACTGTCACTATTCTGTAGGAGGGCCAATAGGAAGAGAGAGGAAGGAGTTAACACCACTGTCACTATTCTGTAGGAGAACCAATAGGGAGAGAGAGGAAGGAGTTAACACCACTGTCACTACTCTGTAGGAGGACCAATAGGGAGAGAGAGGAAGGAGTTAACACCACTGTCACTACTCTGTAGGAGGACCAATAGGGAGAGAGAGGAAGGAGTTAACACCACTGTCACTACTCTGTAGGAGGACCAATAGGGCGAGAGAGGAAGGAGTTAACACCACTGTCACTATTCTGTAGGAGGACCAATAGGGAGAGAGAGGAAGGAGTCAACACCACTGTCACTATTCTGTAGGAGGACCAATAGGGAGAGAGAGGAAGGAGTTAACACCACTGTCACTATTCTGTAGGAGGACCAATAGGGAGAGAGAGGAAGGAGTTAACACCACTGTCACTATTCTGTAGGAGGACCAATAGGGAGAGAGAGGAAGGAGTTAACACCACTGTCACTACTCTGTAGGAGGGCCAATAGGGAGAGAGAGGAAGGAGTTAACACCACTGTCACTATTCTGTAGGAGAACCAATAGGGAGAGAGAGGAAGGAGTTAACACCACTGTCACTACTCTGTAGGAGGACCAATAGGGAGAGAGATGAAGGAGTTAACACCACTGTCACTATTCTGTAGGAGGACCAATAGGGAGAGAGAGGAAGGAGTTAACACCACTGTCACTACTCTGTAGGAGGACCAATAGGGCGAGAGAGGAAGGAGTTAACACCACTGTCACTATTCTGTAGGAGGACCAATAGGGAGAGAGAGGAAGGAGTTAACACCACTCTCACTACTCTGTAGGAGGACCAATAGGAAGAGAGAGGAAGGAGTTAACACCACTGTCACTATTCTGTAGGAGGGCCAATAGGGAGAGAGAGGAAGGAGTTAACACCACTGTCACTACTCTGTAGGAGGACCAATAGGGAGAGAGAGGAAGGAGTTAACACCACTGTCACTATTCTGTAGGAGGACCAATAGGGAGAGAGAGGAAGGAGTTAACACCACTGTCACTATTCTGTAGGAGGATCAATAGGGCGAGAGAGGAAGGAGTTAACACCACTGTCACTACTCTGTAGGAGGACCAATAGGGAGAGAGAGGAAGGAGTTAACACCACTGTCACTATTCTGTAGGAGGACCAATAGGGCGAGAGAGGAAGGAGTTAACACCACTGTCACTACTCTGTAGGAGGACCAATAGGGAGAGAGAGGAAGGAGTTAACACCACTGTCACTACTGTGGGACATCAAACAGCAGGACACCAGATGAATGCAGGACAATGTCATCCTATAACGTTATTGTTGTCGTTTTCATAAAGCACACAACATAACAGCTGCTGTTACATGGTGGGGTTGCTAGGATCCGACCAGTTACAAACACACGAAACAACACGCCACCTTTGTTATAAAAACACACACAGTACAAACAGACTTCACCTTGAGTGAACTCAGCGAAGAAGAAGTTAAGTATTCAACTCTGATTCACTATCCTCCTGGTACATGTCTGATTCACTATCCTCCTGGTACATGTCTGATTCACTATCCTCCTGGTACATGTCTGATTCACTATCCTCCTGGTACATGTCTGATTCACTATCCTCCTAATACATGTCTGATTCACTATCCTCCTGGTACATGTCTGATTCACTATCCTCCTGGTACATGTCTGATTCACTATCCTCCTGGTACATGTCTGATTCACTATCCTCCTGGTACATGTCTGATTCACTATCCTCCTGGTACATGTCTGATTCACTATCCTCCTGGTACATGTCTGATTCACTATCCTACTGGTATATGTCTGATTCACTATCCTCCTGGTACATGTCTGATTCACTATCCTCCTGGTACATGTCTGATTCACTATCCTCCTGGTACATGTCTGATTCACTATCCTCCTGGTACCTGTCTGATTCACTATCCTTCTGGTACATGTCTGATTCACTATCCTCCTGGTACATGTCTGATTCACTATGTCTGATTCACTATGTCTGATTCACTATCCTCCTGGTACATGTCTGATTCACTATCCTCCTGGTACATGTCTGATTCACTATCCTCCTGGTACATGTCTGATTCACTATCCTCCTGGTACATGATTCACTATCCTCCTGGTACATGTCTGATTCACTATCCTCCTGGTACATGTCTGATTCACTATCCTCCTGGTATATGTTTCACTATCCTCCTGGTACATGTCTGATTCACTATCCTCCTGGTATATGTCTGATTCACTATCCTCCTGGTACAAGTCTGATTCACTATCCTCCTGGTACATGTCTGATTCACTATCCTCCTGGTACATGTCTGATTCACTATCCTCCTGGTACATGTCTGATTCACTATCCTCCTGGTACATGTCTGATTCACTATCCTCCTGGTACATGTCTGATTCACTATCCTCCTGGTACATGTTTCACGTGCTAGCCAGCTAGATACACTTGAACTGATGTGGCCTTCCTGCTTCTCTGTGAGAGGGCATACCTTTCATTGTGGAGGGATTAAGAGAGAGAAGACTGCGGATGTGAGGATCCATCCAGGATGATTTAGAAGTGTCCAGAGACTCTCCACTGCTTCAGTGCTGCTGCAGGTTCTAGAAGAGGGGGAGAAGAGGGGGAGGAGGAGGAAGGGAGAGGGGGGATAGAGAGTTGAGAAATACCTCAGAGATTGTTTCAGAAATGCTTGGGCTAAAATGATTTGAGTTAGGAACAGGTCCTTCAGAGATATTTTCAGAAATGCTCGCACTAAAAGGGTAAGGAGGCGAGGGGTGTTAGGGGGGTCACTGGGGCCGGTCGTCTAGTGGGGGGGACTAACGAAAACAAATGAGCAAACGAGGTCAAGGGTCAGGGGGGTTGAGATCAAGGCTCAAGGATCCCCCACCTTACAGACACACACACACACACATACACACACACACACACACACACACACACACACACACACACACACACACTGACCCCCCCCCCCCCCCCCCCCCCACCCCATGTAAGATTGATGAATCCTCAGTGATACAGGCCCAGAGAGAAGCCATTTCTCAGTATCACTTACCAACAGAGGCCTCTGAACCCTGAGGACAGCTAACCTAGCCACTAGGAGCAAACCTGGGTTCAAAACCTTTCATACACCGTGACCGTTTGCTGCATTTATCTTTGCCAGCCTGGAGGGCCAGGAGGGAGGGATTTACAGTAGTTGGGACTTTTCTATAGGGTCCATTGCAACAGGCTTGCTCCATCAGGCACAGAGGAAGTATTTCAAATGATTTAGAATAGTATTTGAACCCAGGTCTGGCTATCAGCTAGTGGTGTGCTGCCCTGCCTCTGCCCCAGACCACCTGTTGGCCCATTAGGTCTTAATGGACCTGGTAATGTAGAGGCCTGGGACCTGGGGACACGTTGACCTGACTGGAGGCAGGAGGGCTGGATACAGACAGTCAACACCAAGGTTAAGGAAAGCTACTGTCTTCCATGACTAGAGCAGCACCACTACGTCTGCCTCCTCAGTACTTTAATGCCTCGTGTTCAGGAAAAGTAATAGATGAAGGATTGAGGCTGGATACAGACAGGCAATACCAATGTTAAGAACAGCTACAGACACCCATTAGACTACGAGACTAACGCCGATACTAATGCCTCCTATGCTTGTGTCATAGGACCCCCAATAGACTGGGAGGAGGCTAGATAGACTCCCTCTTATCTCTCTCTGACATGGACGTAGAACATACCTGTTATCTCTCTCTGACATGGACATGTAGAAAATACCTGTTATCTCTCTCTGACATGGATATGTAGAAAATACATGTTATCTCTCTCTGACATGGACATGTAGAAAACACCTGTTCTCTCTCTCTCTGACATGGACATGTAGAAAATACATGTTATCTCTCTCTGACATGGACATGTAGAAAATACATGTTATCTCTCTCTGACATGGACATGTAGAGAATACCTGTTATCTCTCTCTGACATGGACATGTAGAAAATACCTGTTATCTCTCTGACATGGACATGTAGAAAATACATGTTATCTCTCTCTGACATGGACATGTAGAAAATACATGTTATCTCTCTCTGACATGGACATGTAGAAAATACCTGTTATCTCTCTCTGACATGGACATGTAGAAAATACCTGTTATCTCTCTGACATGGACATGTAGAAAATAGCTGTTATCTCTCTGACAATGAGATGTAGAAAATACCTGTTATCTCTCTCTGACATGGACATGTAGAAAATACCTGTTATCTCTCTGTCATGGACATGTAGAAAATACCTGTTATCTCTCTGACATGGACATGTAGAAAATACCTGTTATCTCTCTCTGACATGTAGAAAATACCTGTTATCTCTCTCTGACATGGACATGTAGAAAATACCTGTTATCTCTCTCTGACATGGACATGTAGAAAATACCTGTTATCTCTCTCTGACATGGACATGTAGAAAATACCTGTTATCTCTCTCTAACATGGACATGTAGAAAATACATGTTATCTCTCTGACATGGACATGTAGAAAACACCTGTTATCTCTCTCTGACATGTAGAAAACACCTGTTATCTCTCTCTGACATGGACATGTAGAAAAGAAGATGGCTCTGGGTTGAACCTGATGATGTCAGAACCTGACTGAGGCGCTGATAGAAACAGCTACAGGGGATATTGACCAATAGCTGAATGACTGGGAAGCTCAGAGATGACACGTGTTTAATAGGAAGTGGAGGTCGCAGGATGTTGAGCGGTATCTGAAGCAAGGCTGTCCTCTACTGGAGAATAAACATACAACACCATCCAGGGTTCAGTACCATTCAAAGTCCGATTTTCCCTAACCCCTAACCCTAAATCTAACCCTAACCTGTACTCCTACCCTAACCCTAACCTTTACCTTGAGCCAAAAACCTAACATTAACCCTAAAACGAATCCTAGCTCCTAATCCTGAGCCTAAAACAAATCCTAGCTCCTAATCCTGAGCCTAAAACTAATCCTAGCTCCTAATCCTGAGCCTAAAACTAATCCTAGCTCCTAATCCTGAGCCTAAAACTAATCCCAGCTCCTAATCCTGAGCCTAAAATGAATCCTAGCTCCTAATCCTGAGCCTAAAACTAATTTGAACCTTAACACTAACCTTAACCCTAAACCCCCTAGAAACAGCCTTTGACCTTGTGAGGACCAACAAAATGTCATCAGTTGGTCAAATTGTTGTTTGTTTACAATTCTTGTGGGGAGTTCTGGTCCCGACAAGAAAAGTTAAACATGTCCACGCACGCACGCACGCACACACGCACACACGCACACACGCACACACGCACACACGCACACACACACACACACACACACACACACACACACACACACACACACACACACACACACACACACACACACACACACACAGTCACATAGAACCACACGGACCAGGTGGGGTTATTAAAAATGTAGAGTTTAATATATATATATTTATTCTTGACATTCTGATAAGGATTGCGGTAGGCTTCACAGTACACACTGACTGTGTTCCACTTTATATGCTAAGCAGAGGGAAAGGGGTAGGCGGGGCTTAGCGTTGTGGAGGCGGGGCGTGGCGGTGGTCTTGCCGAGCGGGAGGGACAGCAGCTTTGTTTCTACACTAGTTATGAAAAGCAGAAGAAAGGAGGAGGCAGTACATCCAACGGGCAACAGCTCCCATGAAGGTGAAGGATAGGTACAGGATACTGATGTAGGGTCAGCTTCCCCTCCCTCATTCCTAGTATTAACCATATGTGGGGGAAATGTTACACTGACCCAGGGTCAGCGTCTAATGCCAACTTCACTCTACTCCAACTCCAGGGCAACAGCCATTCCTCTTTCAACCCATGACGCCCTCATCGTCATGAACTCATCTTGACCAATCAAAGCACATCAATCAATTTCCACATATCATCTATAATATCACATTGCATTTTGTAGGTGCCCCTAAAATAGTTGATTATAAATATATCCCTAAAAAGATAGTGATTGACGCGTCATGGATTATCAAAAGACTACCTAAATCCATGACAGTGTCACATTTTTCCCTCTTTCCATAAATCAGAATAAACCTCAAAAACGACAAGTAAACAAGTTGATCTGTAACAGCAAAACAGACTGGATGAAGGGACATGAGGTTTGGGGTTGGTGGTTAAAACAGACTGGATGAAGGGACATGAGGTTTGGGGTTGGTGGTTAAAACAGACTGGATGAAGGGACATGAGGTTTGGGGTTGGTAGTTAAAACAGACTGGATGAAGGGACATGAGGTTTGGGGTTGGTAGTTAAAACAGACTGGATGAAGGGACATGAGGTTTGGGGTTGGTGGTTAAAACAGACTGGATGAAGGGACATGAGGTTTGGGGTTGGTAGTTAAAACAGACTGGATGAAGGGACATGAGGTTTGGGGTTGGTGGTTAAAACAGACTGGATGAAGGGACATGAGGTTTGGGGTTGGTGGTTAAAACAGACTGGATGAAGGGACATGAGGTTTGGGGTTGGTAGTTAAAACAGACTGGATGAAGGGACATGAGGTTTGGGGTTGGTGGTTAAAACAGACTGGATGAAGGGACATGAGGTTTGGGGTTGGTAGTTAAAACAGACTGGATGAAGGGACATGAGGTTTGGGGTTGGTGGTTAAAACAGACTGGATGAAGGGACATGAGGTTTGGGGTTGGTGGTTAAAACAGACTGGATGAAGGGACATGAGGTTTGGGGTTGGTAGTTAAAACAGACTGGATGAAGGGACATGAGGTTTGGGGTTGGTGGTTAAAACAGACTGGATGAAGGGACATGAGGTTTGGGGTTGGTAGTTAAAACAGACTGGATGAAGGGACATGAGGTTTGGGGTTGGTAGTTAAAACAGACTGGATGAAGGGACATGAGGTTTGGGGTTGGTAGTTAAAACAGACTGGATGAAGGGACATGAGGTTTGGGGTTGGTAGTTAAAACAGACTGGATGAAGGGACATGAGGTTTGGGGTTGGTAGTTAACACAATAATATATAGTTTGAAAGACACCCCTGCCCCGCATCCTCACAGAAAATATATGAAGCCAGCACAGACAGTAAACTCTTATAAATTCAAAATGTAAATAACCGATGTGAGGGCACTTGTAAATTGTCATAGTGTATAATCACCACCACTATCAATATAACTCAGTGTTTATCACCAAGATCTACATAAACATCGTAGTTCATTGACAAGAACACATACTGACTGAGGCATACCATACAACAACACTGCAGAGGTATTCGACCGGGGTTCACACCCCCCCGGGGTTCATGGGGGTACTGCAGTATAAAATAGTAGAATGTTTTCTTTCTAATGATGGTGATTATATTCCTCAACTCCTAATATTGAGCTCATTACACTTATTGGAGCGAATTACATTCACTAGGCGTTGAAAAGCACCGCGAGTACCAGTCACAGTCTATACTGTAGGGTAGGGTGGGGTCTTTACTGTAGGGTAGGGTGGGGTCTTTACTGTAGGGCAGGGTGGGGTCTTTACTGTAGGGTAGGGTGGGGTCTTTACTGTAGGGTAGGGTGGGGTCTTTACTGTAGGGTAGGGTGGGGTCTTTACTGTAGGGTAGGGTGGGGTCTTTACTGTAGGGTAGGGTGGGGTCTTTACTGTAGGGCAGGGTGGGGTCTTTACTGTAGGGCAGGGTGGGGTCTTTACTGTAGGGTAGGGTGGGGTCTATACTGTAGGGTAGGGTGGGGTCTATACTGTAGGGTAGGGTGGGGTCTATACTGTAGGGCAGGGTGGGGTCTTTACTGTAGGGTAGGGTGGGGTCTATACTATAGGGCAGGGTGGGGTCTTTACTGTAGGCCAGGGTGGGGTCTTTACTGTAGGGCAGGGTGGGGTCTTTACTGTAGGGTAGGGTGGGGTCTATACTATAGGGCAGGGTGGGGTCTTTACTGTAGGGTAGGGTGGGGTCTTTACTGTAGGGTAGGGTGGGGTCTTTACTGTAGGGTAGGGTGGGGTCTATACTGTAGGGTAGGGTGGGGTCTTTACTGTAGGGTAGGGTGGGGTCTATACTGTAGGGTAGGGTGGGGTCTTTACTGTAGGGTAGGGTGGGGTCTATACTGTAGGGTAGGGTGGGGTCTTTACTGTAGGGTAGGGTGGGGTCTTTACTGTAGGGCAGGGTGGGGTCTTTACTGTAGGGTAGGGTGGGGTCTTTACTGTAGGGTAGGGTGGGGTCTATACTGTAGGGTAGGGTGGGGTCTTTACTGTAGGGTAGGGTGGGGTCTATACTGTAGGGTAGGGTGGGGTCTTTACTGTAGGGCAGGGTGGGGTCTTTACTGTAGGGCAGGGTGGGGTCTTTACTGTAGGGTAGGGTGGGGTCTTTACTGTAGGGTAGGGTGGGGTCTATACTGTAGGGTAGGGTGGGGTCTTTACTGTAGGGTAGGGTGGGGTCTTTACTGTAGGGTAGGGTGGGGTCTATACTGTAGGGTAGGGTCTTTACTGTAGGGCAGGGTGAGGTCTATACTGTAGGGCAGGGTGGGGTCTTTACTGTAGGGTAGGGTGGGGTCTTTACTGTAGGGTAGGGTGGGGTCTTTACTGTAGGGTAGGGTGGGGTCTATACTGTAGGGTAGGGTGAGGTCTATACTGTAGGGTAGGGTGGGGTCTATACTGTAGGGTAGGGTGGCGTCTATACTGTAGGGTAGGGTGGGGTCTATACTGTAGGGTAGGGTCTTTACTGTAGGGCAGGGTGAGGTCTATACTGTAGGGTAGGGTGGGGTCTATACTGTAGGGTAGGGTGGGGTCTATACTGTAGGGTAGGGTGGCATCTATACTGTAGGGTAGGGTGGGGTCTATACTGTAGGGTAGGGTGGGGTCTATACTGTATGGTAGGGTGGGGTCTATACTGTAGGGTAGGGTGGCGTCTATACTGTAGGGTAGGGTGGGGTCTATACTGTAGGGTAGGGTGGGGTCTATACTGTAGCAGGGTGGGGTCTATACTGTAGGGTAGGGTGGGGTCTATACTGTAGGGTAGGGTGGGGTCTATACTGTAGGGTAGGGTGGGGTCTATACTGTAGGGTAGGGTGGGTCTATACTGTAGGGTAGGGTGGGGTCTATACTGTAGGGTAGGCTGGGGTCTATACTGTAGGGTAGGGTGGGGTCTATACTGTAGGGTAGGGTGGGGTCTATACTGTAGGGTAGGGTGGGGTGTTTACTGTAGGGTAGGTTGGGGTATATACTGTAGGGTAGGCTGGGGTCTATACTGTAGGGTAGGGTGGGGTCTATACTGTAGGGTAGGGTGGGGTGTTTACTGTAGGGTAGGTTGGGGTCTATACTGTAGGGTAGGCTGGGGTCTATACTGTAGGGTAGGGTGGGGTCTATACTGTAGGGGAGGGTGGGGTCTATACTGTAGGGTAGGCTGGGGTCTATACTGTAGGGTAGGGTGGGGTCTATACTGTAGGGTAGGGTGGGGTGTTTATTGTTGGGTAGGTTGGGGTCTATACTGTAGGGTAGGCTGGGGTCTATACTGTAGGGTAGGGTGGGGTCTATACTGTAGGGTAGGGTGGGGTTTGTTTTTGACTCTGAGGGTAAGAAAGTAAACAACATAATGGCACAGTATGTGCTGTGAAGATGTCATAGAAGCTGTCTGTGACAGTTGTCTCCAAGCAGTCCTGGTGGTTGTTTAAAAGACGCAGAGGAATCTAAGATGACAGGCTGAATGTTTAGTTTCCAATGTTAGGCGTGCACTGTGTCAAATACAACTGCGTCGTTCCACGGAAAGAGTGCCTTTTGGCCCCTTGGATATATGAAGTAGAGAAATTGCACCAATATTGAAAAGCCTCTCATATTAAAGGAAGTGCCCTTTAATATAGACCACATTGGTCATTTAATAAAATCACAATTTTGACACGTCCCTCCGTCAACCCTGTGTCACTTTTAGAAAGATTTTAACCAGTTTAATCCACAAAATGTCTCAAAGTTTCAACATCATTATAAAGCCTTAGTTTAATTTCTTACTTTGACAAAGTCATTTCTGAAAATTATTATTATGTGATTAGTGATTCATTTACATATGTCCCTAATATTTAAGTTCAAGTCTGTGACGTGAACTGAACTATCGTTCTAATAATGCTGAAACTGTTCATTTTTTATATTTTTTGGGGGGGAAAAAAAACTTTGAACATCTAATAGTCAAATCATAGAGTAAAAGCCGGTTGGACTGTTTGTGGTCATCTTCTGGTGTTTTGTAGAGGGAAACTGAGCCGGTCCAGCAGAACACCCTGTTACCCATAGATAGACGGTCCAGCAGAACACCCTGTTACCCATAGATAGACGGTCCAGCAGAACACCCTGTTACTCATAGATAGACAAGATTGAAATGTTTTCACTATTTCTCATTGTTTAAGTTTACATTCAATTGCCTCTCCCTCCCTGTTGCACACAACAACTTCCATTCCCCCGTGTCACAGGGGGATTTATGGCTGATTTAAGAAGAAATCGCCAACCCCGTTACTTTATTTGGAACGGAATAGGCACTTACTATAGTAATGCTTTTTATTTCACCTCTTGAGATGGAAAATGTGTTTTTCATGACAGAATGTGAAAATTAGGTCAAATCAAACGTTTCCTTTGACCGAGTCACACTTCTCAAAAGGCACCATAGTGGTGGAACGAGCCACCTATCCATCACCATCTCTGATTGATTCCTCATATTATCTGGACTATCCTTGGCAACATATCTTCCAAAAACCAAATCAGTAAACCACCACTTCTTCCTCTATATAAGTATAGCGGTCAAATGCAGGGTATATTTGTATAAAGATGTTTTTTTTGACCGAGTATTTCTTGGTGATTTACTCAGGGACCCTCTCTGAACAGTAATATATTTCTTCACTCATGCTTCCGCAGCGTCACATGTCTGTTGTGTTGTTGTGTGTGAATCTGGTAATAAATCGTGTGCAGGGGACAAAAATAAACATCACATTATTTATCATATCATTTCTCTACACATAATAAATATATCATCACATATATTAATATATATGGATAATGAAGATTTGCCTTTACATTACGCTTTACCTCTTAGGTTTATACACATATTTATGTACAGTTCTTTGAATTTATACTATAGGGTCGAAGATCACAGAGCCTGGACTACAGAGCCTGGACTACAGAGCCTGAAATACAGAGCCTGGACTACAGAGCCTGAAATACCTAGCCTGGACTACAGAGCCTGGACTACAGAGCCTGAAATACAGAGCCTGGACTACAGAGCCTGAAATACAGAGACTGGACTACAGAGCCTGGACAACAGAGCCTGAAATACCTAGCCTGGACTACAGAGCCTGGACTACAGAGCCTGAAATACAGAGCCTGGACTACAGAGCCTGGACTACAGAGCCTGGACTACATAGCCTGGAATACAGGGCCTGGACTACAGGGCCTGGACTACAGAGCCTGGACTACAGAGCCTGGTCTACAGAGCCTGGACTACAGAGCCTGAAATACAGAGCCTGGAATACATAGCCTGGAATACAGAGCCTGGACTACAGAGCCTGGACTACAGAGCCTGGAATACATAGCCTGGACTACAGAGCCTGGAATACATAGCCTGGACTACAGAGCCTGGAATACAGAGCCTAGACTACAGAGCCTGGACTACAGAGCCTGGAATACATAGCCTGGACTACAGAGCCTAGAATACATAGCCTGGACTACAGAGCCTGGAATACATAGCCTGGACTACAGAGCCTGGTCTACAGAGCCTGGACTACAGAGCCTGGACTACAGAGCCTGAAATACAGAGCCTGGACTACAGAGCCTAGAATACATAGCCTGGACTACAGAGCCTGGAATACATAGCCTGGACTACAGAGCCTGGTCTACAGAGCCTGGAATACAGAGCCTGGACTACAGAGCCTGGACTACAGAGCCTGGACTACAGAGCCTGAAATACAGAGCCTGGACTACAGAGCCTGGTCTACAGAGCCTGGACTACAGAGCCTGGACTACAGAGCCTGGACTACAGAGCCTGGTCTACAGAGCCTGGTCTACAGAGCCTGGACTACAGAGCCTGGACTACAGAGCCTGGACTACAGAGCCTGGTCTACAGAGCCTGGAATACATAGCCTGGACTACAGAGCCTGGACTACAGAGCCTGGTCTACAGAGCCTGGACTACAGAGCCTGGAATACATAGCCTGGACTACAGAGCCTGGACTACAGAGCCTGGACTACAGAGCCTGGAATACATAGCCTGGAATACATAGCCTGGACTACAGAGCCTGGACTACAGAGCCTGGAAAACAGAGCCTGGAATACATAGCCTGGACTACAGAGCCTGGTCTACAGAGCCTGGAATACAGAGCCTGGACTACAGAGCCTGGACTACAGAGCCTGAAATACAGAGCCTGGTCTACAGAGCCTGGACTACAGAGCCTGAAATACAGAGCCTGGTCTACAGAGCCTGGACTACAGAGCCTGGACTACAGAGCCTGGACTACAGAGCCTGAAATACAGAGCCTGGTCTACAGAGCCTGAAATACAGAGCCTGGACTACAGAGCCTGGAGTTAAGAGAGAAACATCTTTAGAACCTGAAGCAGTCTTTGGAACCTTTGGATCTGATTGGTTGTTTTATGAGCAGTTTTGAGGAGGAACATAATTGGTCCTCTGAGACTGACCCCTCTGTATCAAGCTTCAATACCCTTTTCACACTATCTTGCAAACCCAAACAGTATTGTGCTGGCTTGGATATTTTCCTTTTAAAAGGTTCTTTCCAGCATGGATCCAGCAGCTTTAGTGGAGGTGTAACCAGGCCAGAACAATACAGCGTGGTTCTGCTCAGCTCAGAGGTATGAAAAATGTAAAATGTCACTCCCCAGTCTGAAAGGTATGATGTCACTCCCCAGTCTGAAATGTGTGATGTCTCTCCCCAGTCTGAAAGGTGTGATGTCACTCCCCAGTCTGAAAGGTGTGATGTCACTCCCCAGTCTGAAAGGTGTGATGTCACTCCCCAGTCTGAAATGTGTGATGTCTCTCCCCAGTCTGAAAGGTATGATGTCACTCCCCAGTCTGAAAGGTGTGATGTCACTCCCCAGTCTGAAAGGTATGATGTCACTCCCCAGTCTGAAAGGTGTGATGTCTCTCCCCAGTCTGAAATGTGTGATGTCACTCCTCAGTCTGAAAGGTATGATGTCACTCCCCAGTCTGAAAGGTGTGATGTCACTCCCCAGTCTGAAAGGTGTGATGTCACTCCCCAGTCTGAAAGGTGTGATGTCACTCCCCAGTCTGAAAGGTGTGATGTCACTCCCCAGTCTGAAAGGTGTGATGTCTCTCCCCAGTCTGAAAGGTGTGATGTCTCTCCCCAGTCTGAAAGGTGTGATGTCACTCCCCAGTCTGAAAGGTGTGATGTCACTCCCCAGTCTGAAAGGTGTGATGTCACTCCTCAGTCTGAAAGGTATGATGTCACTCCCCAGTCTGAAAGGTATGATGTCACTCCCCAGTCTGAAAGGTATGATGTCACTCCTCAGTCTGAAAGGTATGATGTCACTCCTCAGTCTCTGTGAACACAGCTCTGCTATTGGATCCAGACAGGTTTTAAGCAATAAGGGGCCTTCATTTTGGGGACATAAATCAAATGGCTAGTTAGTATTCTGGGCCCAACTCGAAAACATATTTCATGTCCATCATTATTGTCTAACGATACAGTTTGATAGTTGAAAACCCCTTCTGAGAACAGCAACAATATACTGAGTTCTATTCCAAAGACATTCTAATACTGTGCTGGTGAAAATATGTGCATGAATTCATCTTTAACCCTGTACAAATACATTATTGCTACTTACAAAGCAGTCCTACCGATGTCTCCTAACTGTGTATCAATGCAGATATGTGTACATGGGATAGACATGGGAATAATAGGGACTGGGGCCAGGGGTGACACAGACATCAGGGTTGGGGTCCATTCCATTTCAATTCAGTCATTCAGAAAGTAAACAGTTTGCTTCCTAAATTGACTGAATTGAAATGGAATGGACCCAAACCCTTCGCAGAAAAGGGTTAGTTATGCATTTCATACTGCATTATTCAATAGACTCTGTTCATCATCATCTCTATAGTGTGCAGAAAACTAGGACTAATAACTATCTTATCATATTACCCTGTTAGGAATACAGTACACTACACACAATGACCCTGAAGACCCACTAACCACACATCTACACAACCAGTCAGACCCACTTTACCCACACATCTACCCAACCAATCAGACCCACTTATCTACCCAACCAATCAGACCCACTTTACCCACACATCTACACAACAAGTCAGACCCACTTTACCCACACATCTACCCAACCAATCAGACCCACTTTACCCACACATCTACACAACAAGTCAGACCCACTTTACCCACACATCTACCCAACCAGTCAGACCCACTATACCCACACATCTACACAACCAGTCAGACCCACTTTACCCACACATCTACCCAACCAATCAGACCCACTTTACCCACACATCTTCACAACCAGTCAGACCCACTTTACCCACACATCTACCCAACCAATCAGACCCACTTTACCCACACATCTACACAACCAGTCAGACCCACTTTACCCACAGTCAGACACACTTTACCCACACATCTACCCAACCAATCAGACCCACTTCACCCACACATCTACCCAACCAGTCAGGTTACGAGTTTCCTTCCTTTAGGGTCAGGGCAAAGTATTTGTGAGTATGCGATGCATGTATTGCAATTTAAGTGCAGGCTTTTCATATAAGGCAAAAAAAAATACTTAAAAAGTCACAAAAAATACTGATCACTGTTTCAAAGAGAGGAAAAAACTGTAGTATCCCACAAAGCAAAAATAAAACATAATACTGAACATGGCATTAATACTCCTCCATATAATCCATATGTCTTCTTCCTTCCAAAGGCAACTGGTCCTCCTCTATATGGCATGTGGTGTGTTATTGTTTCCTCACATTGAGTTTACATTACTATTTGCGTAGTATTTCTAAGAGATGAGTTTTGCTTGCAGCCTGCAGGTATAGCATAATGTGAGGGGGGGGATTCAGTCCTGGAGTTCCAGGTCAGAGGTCAAGGTTCAGTCCTGGAGTTCCAGGTCAGAGGTCAAGGTTCAGTCCTGGAGTTCCAGGTCAGAGGTCATGGTTCAGACCTGGAGTTTCAGGTCAAAGGTCAGTTGAGCATTGTGGTGTATAAGAAGAAGCCTTGTTTGTTTGTTTTGTCTGGGAGCGTCGTGGCAGTGCGGTGTGAGCGAGCGAGCATTACAGTCTAACAGTATGTACAGCTAGCTGGATGTAGGAGCGCCACTGTGCCAGCCTCGGGCGAGCTCTGATGATGTCACATCATCGGGCTGTCTCAGGGTAATGATGTCATAAGGTGGTGTCCTGGGGTTCGTCGTCCTCAGGCACGGCGTAGGGGTCGTGGTCTGGGTTTTCGTCTCTCCCCGGGGGAGGAGAGTGTGTCACCGCTCCGTAGCGCCTGCAGGGGGCAGCACCGCTGAACTCGTCGATGAGGCTGTCCAGGTTCACATTGATGGAGGGGATTTCATAATTGAAGTAATCTAATGATGGCATGGTTAGCGAGTTGGCATGGCGACAGAGGTGGGAAGTGATTATTATGGTGTGGTGGTGGTGAAGAGAAGCATGAGGAGGAGGCGGAGGAGGAGGAGGAGGAGGAGGGTGTATGGTGATGATGGTGTGTAAAAAAGGAATAAAGCAGAAAGGAAATTTAGTTTTTTGAGTCAGAAAAAACTACATTCTGTTGTTGTTGTTTGAAGAAAGCAGCAGCAGGTAAGTATGTTATGTTGGTCTCTGACACATTCTACACAGGGAGGTAGTCATACTGTGTTACTGGGCTAGTAGTAATAACCCCAGTGACCTCTGGAGAAGCTAGGTCTATAACAGGGAGGTAGTCATACTGTGTTACTGGGCTAGTAGTAATAACCCCAGTGACCTCTGGAGAAGCTAGGTCTATAACAGGGAGGTAGTCATACTGTGTTACTGGGCTAGTAGTAATAACCCCAGTGACCTCTGGAGAAGCTAGGTCTATAACAGGGAGGTAGTCATACTGTGTTACTGGGCTAGTAGTAATAACCCCAGTGACCTCTGGAGAAGCTAGGTCTATAACAGGGAGGTAGTCATACTGTGTTACTGGGCTAGTAGTAATAACCCCAGTGACCTCTGGAGAAGCTAGGTCTATAACAGGGAGGTAGTCATACTGTGTTACTGGGCTAGTAGTAATAACACCAGAGACCTCTGGAGAAGCTAGGTCTATAACAGGGAGGTAGTCATACTGTGTTACTGGGCTAGTAGTAATAACACCAGAGACCTCTGGAGAAGCTAGGTCTATAACAGGGAGGTAGTCATACTGTGTTACTGGGCTAGTAGTAATAACCCCAGTGACCTCTGGAGAAGCTAGGTCTATAACAGGGAGGTAGTCATACTGTGTTACTGGGCTAGTAGTAATAACACCAGAGACCTCTGGAGAAGCTAGGTCTATAACAGTACACAGGTCCTTTGTGCTGCTGTCCAAAATAATAACGAAAAGTTAATTCAATTTAGTTCAGTGAAATAAAATAACACGTTTTCAAAATTATTTCACAATGACACAAAACGTTTAAAAACAACGTTTACAACAACGACCAGATTACTGTATTGACCACAGAGGCAACAAGATGTGTGTGGATTGGGCGCCAAGACATCGAAGCTTGAATGAACAACGGGAATCATCTCTATGTTTGTGTCCTAAATTGCAGCGTATTCCCTATGTAGTGCACTACTTTGACCAGAGACCTATATAGGGAATAGGGGGCCATTTGGGATACATATTATGCGGTAGGGAATTAGTCTACTTGTTTGGTAATTTGCTGAGGTATTGCTGCAGCTGCTGGACAGCAATAATAACCAGAGAATGATGACCGTCTTCCACTGTGTCAGAATGAGATGGAGCAGGAGGCGATGCTGTCAGAGGGAGGGCAGTGAAACAGACGGAGCACTGAGCAGGAGGCGATGCTGTCAGAGGGAGGGCAGTAAAACAGATGGGTCTGTCCTGAAGCCATGGGTCTGGGATGGGGGTCACCTGGGGGTTACCTGTGAGCCCACACGCCTGTCCTGTAGCAGGGGCGACGTTTGTTGGCATGGGGATGGTAAAAAGGGCCGAAGCGTTAAAGATGGACCTTCGGAGGAAGCGACGGCGTCTGCAATGGTGAGCGCTGCAATGTACGTGATGCGCTCTAGGAAGTCCATAAGCCATGCATACAGTACGCACAGTCTGAACAACAGCATGCCGATTAAAGTAACACCAACAGAATGGGGCAGCTAGCTAGTGTTAGCATGGCTGATATTGTAAACCCACTGATGGGGCTGCTAGCTACTGTTAGCATGGCTGATACTGTAACACCAACAGAATTGGGCAGATAGCTAGTGTTAGCATGGCTGATACTGTGACACAAACAGAATGGGGCAGCTAGCTAGCATTAGCATGGCTGGCTGATAGCTAGCTGTTTAGCTAACAGGTACAAGATGTATGCATGTTTGAAGCAGGCTGCAGGAGAACCCAGAGGCAGCCACAGCACCAGGCCAGGTCTGGGCGAGGCGGGCGGAGCGGTGAGAGATGGAGCGTAGTACGGTAACGTTACTGGCGGGCGAGGTCAAATCTGGCTTACCCTAAACGTCCCCCTCACACTTAGCCCACACCACACTGACTCCCCTGGCCTCACACGGCTGGTACACAACATAGTAGCAGGTAGAGCAGAGCAGGGGAACAAGAGAATCATGAATAGAACACAGGGACACAGAGAGAATGACTGGTATTGATACTGACATGTAGAACAGAGAACCTCATAGAATATTAGAATTAGATTTCTATGGAACACCTCAGATCATAATTATGACATCAGACAAGAAGTAGGCCTATCTGAGTGACCACTTCTTCAATAAGCCTGGTTGCCAGTATGTTTCTGCTCTCTTGCCAACTCCTTGTGGAATTGCTTGCCAATGTGCAATGGGGTTGGAAAGAGCACAAACAGGTCTGGGACCAGCCTAGAATGAGCCATGTTTGTCCTGAGAGAGTAAGCATAGAATTAGAATGACTAGAATAGACATTCCCCTTTCAAGTCAACATTCCATGATGAGTGGAACAATGTTGGCTATATTCATGGATTGCACGTTGCGTCACAACATCATTATGAAGATTCTCTTGAGCCCTGGTGCCCGTCTGAAGGTCAATGCATTGTCAATGGGCACTGATGAAGATCTAGCCTAAAGTGCATTATACTGGGCTTGGAAACCCAATGATATTTCAAGAGGAGACAAGCTATTAGTAAGAAAACCTTTTCTTATCACTGTGATGAAGCCAGATTGACCTTAGATGCAATATAACTTTACCTAGCTGGCTGAGATTGAGGGACAGTCCTGGGTTTATGCTAGCTAACGTTAGCATTGCTAGACATTTCGGACTAACTTTGATCGCTAATCTCTCTAAAGTGAATTTGACGACATCCTAATGATGGCAAACTTGTTTCCTACTAATTATTTGCTGACAATATCGTCATATTTCCAGGCCACTATAGTGTAATCTATAGTGTAATTTAGACCAACCAGTCATTAGCCTTCGTTCAGAACGACTGGGCGTCACTCCACTTTCAGGCACCACAATGGCTGAGGCGTTCATAACAACACACGATGCGACCAAATGACGGTGAAAACACTGTCAAATTGCCGTGGTATGCGGGGGGTTTGTTCTGTTCTAGTCATTCTATTTCTATGCGTGTGGGACCTGGGACCTACCTAGCTCTGGCGTACTGTATGAGGGATAAACAGAGAGGAAGCACATGATGAATCTAATGGAAACTTCCATACAAGCAGGACATCGCTATGCTTCCCTGATGTTTCCTCACAATACTTAGAAACATCAGCACATAACACAAGCAATGGATACATAGTGTAGTTTTCTCTCTACAATGTGCAACAAAATCTTAATATTTACAACATATTGTTCTTCTCGGATGACTGCGTCTGTCTGTCTAAATAAAGGCCACCGTTATTCAGTAATACATTATTTTATAGAACGGGTGAGTCAGTAGCGATAGGATGCTGATTTCCCTAGTCCTACTAGCTACACCTGTCCACCGTCTCCATTGGACAGCGCCACAGCCAGTCTGAGAGCCGGACGCGGCTGCATCGTCCCTGACCCCACCTGTGGTGGTTGGGGCGGTGGTAGTGGTGGTGTCGTTGCCGTGGTTACGTGATCATCATGTTGTTTACCTGTGGACATGCTCTCCCCGGGGGACAGTCCGTCCAGGATGCCCTGCTCCAGGGGCCCAGGGCCAACAGGGGTGGCCCCCGGCTGAGGGACGGTGGGCGGCTGAGGAGGGGGCAGGCTGGGCCTCTGCCGGGGCTTAGGGGTGGGCCGAGACTTGCCCAGCGTGCCGGTCAGAGAAGGGGGGGAGGACAGGGACCCCAGGGACCCTAGGGAGCCACAGAGAGGGGTCTGACCGGGGGAGGAGGCCCCTAGTCCTCCAGGGGCCTGTGGGGGACCGGCCAGTCCATAGGGGGAGGGGGTGCTCGGAGGAGTGGGGGACAGGCTGACCGGCGACGGCTGACCTGTGGACTGGTCCGAAATCCCACCAGAACCACCCGACTGGCCGTACCCAGCTGGAACCTTTGGAGGGATAGGGGCCAGCTTCTTGGAGCCTGGAGACAGAAAAGGAGAGAGTTAACATGAACATGAATATCTAACGTAAATTAACACATCTAAAACTAAGCCTACCTTTATACCAGGGGTTGGAACCGGTTCAGGGAACAGAACCGAAAACCGGAAAATAAAGTAATTATTTGAGGAACAGAACCTGAACCAAAAACAAAAGGGATCTATACTTTTCCGGAACAGAACCATTATTTTAAAAACATGGGAACCGGTTAATAAAGTTATTTTACGTTCCGGGCATTTTTTTCCAGTCCCACAAAAATCGCAACAAAGCGCCTATGCAAAGCCCTCACTCTGTCACTCAGAAACGTATTCCAGCGTCTGCCTGCCAGCTGGAAATCTTTTCCAGTGGGTGTGGGTGTCTGTAGGTTACCTGCCCCTCTGAAGCAGGTACTGTAGCCTACCGACAATGTTACAAGCATGATTCAGAAATTAGGGAGAGATGTTTAATTGGAGAAGAATGGATTGACTTTTCAATGTTGGTTAAGGATACTATTGTTATCGTGTTTCACATTGGATTTATTAACCATAAAAAGGTAAGACGTGTTCTTAATTCTAGTGCTGCTCTGCACACACAAGCTTGTTAGCTAGCTTGCTACGTTCCTCCATAGAAGCCTCTCCTCAAGTAGGCATAATTCTTTGAGCCTAATTCAGATAATGCATGTCATAACAAGATGGCCAGTGCTTCAAAGCAAGCTTCCTCCATCATCTCTCACTCTCTCCTCACCCTCAACATTTCAGTTGCATCTTGTGCCCTACGCTGTGACTGGCACAGTGTGTGTCTGTCTTTCATTATGATTAAACTATGCTGTTACGGCAAAATACAATTTGCTCTTAACGATTTTCCATATTCAGAATAAATTGCTTACTCGCTCCACAGCAAGCTTCTCTATCCGCACTGATTGGTGAAGTAATTTAATGTCAATCTAAATGTATAAAGGAACAGAAAGGAACGATATAAACTGGTCCTTTTGTCTGGTTCCAACCAGTTCAGAACTTTATTTTGCTGGTCAGAACAACGGAACGGAACCAAAATAAATAAATGTTTCTGTTCAGAACAAAAATCGATTGGAAAATAATTTTGGTTCCAACCCCAGTTTTATACAGTAAAACAAATTAATATAAACATTTTGATAAACAACAAATTAGATAAGACATGTATAATACATGAAGTGTCTGTTTTCTGGATCATGTTGAATGGAGAATCTACATGGAACGTATTTAGGACTTAATCCAGCAACAGGCTCACTATGAATCCTTCTAGAACCCGCTCAAAGTCATATGTTTGCTGTATAGGTAAAACAACAAGAATCCAAAGATATGGATCCGACTGTGACGTTGAACCGCTGACCTTGGCGCATGGTGTGTGGGCTGTGTTCTGTGGAGTGGGGAGACTGGCTGCAGCTCTGCTGGCCAACGCCAGGGGGCACCGTCGGACCTGCCACCTGCACCCCCTTGTGACCAATCACTGGAGAGCTCTCCTTACTCCTCAGTGTACTGGTGAAGGAGAGAGGATGTTAGGCTGTTGTCACTGTTCACTTATAGATGTCAAACTACATCAAAACATCATCGCTACAGAAAATGTCCTTCATTTATTTGACCTTTATTTTAACAGGGACCACTGAGAATAAGGTCTCTTTTACAAGGGAGCCCTTCTTAATTGTCATCATCATCATCATCATCATCATATAACCTTAATCAATGTCAGTGGTCTCCAACCTACTACATAACATCTGGGTCTGTTGTGTTGCTGTAACCTACTACATAGTATCTGGGTCTGTTGTGTTGCTGTAACCTACTACATAGTATCTGGGTCTGTTGTGTTGCTGTAACCTACTACATAGTATCTGGGTCTGTTGCGTTGCTGTAACCTACTACATAGTATCTGGGTCTGTTGTGTTGCTGTAACCTACTACATAGTATCTGGGTCTGTTGTGTTGCTGTAACCTACTACATAGTATCTGGGTCTGTTGTGTTGCTGTAACCTACTACATAGTATCTGGGTCTGTTGTGTTGCTGTAACCTACTACATAGTATCTGGGTCTGTTGTGATGCTGTAACCTACTACATAGTATCTTGGTCTGTTGTGTTGCTGTAACCTACTACATAGTATCTGGGTCTGTTGTGTTGCTGTAACCTACTACATAGTATCTGGGTCTGTTGTGATGCAGTAACCTACTACATAGTATCTGGGTCTGTTGTGTTGCTGTAACCTACTACATAGTATCTGGGTCTGTTGTGTTGCTGTAGTTACTACATAGTATCTGGGTCTGTTGTGTTGCTATAACCTACTACATAGTATCTGGGTCTGTTGTGTTGCTGTAACCTACTACATAGTATCTGGGTCTGTTGTGTTGCTGTAACCTACTACATAGTATCTGGGTCTGTTGTGTTGCTGTAACCTACTACATAGTATCTGGGTCTGTTGTGTTGCTGTAACCTACTACATAGTATCTGGGTCTGTTGTGTTGCTGTAACCTACTACATAGTATCTGGGTCTGTTGTGTTGCTGTAGTTACTACATAGTATCTGGGTCTGTTGTGTTGCTGTAACCTACTACATAGTATCTGGGTCTGTTGTGTTGCTGTAACCTACTACATAGTATCTGGGTCTGTTGTGTTGCTGTAGTTACTACATAGTATCTGGGTCTGTTGTGTTGCTGTAACCTACTACATAGTATCTGGGTCTGTTGTGTTGCTGTAACCTACTACATAGTATCTGGGTCTGTTGCGTTGCTGTAACCTACTACATAGTATCTGGGTCTGTTGTGTTGCTGTAACCTACTACATAGTATCTGGGTCTGTTGTGTTGCTGTAACCTACTACATAGTATCTGGGTCTGTTGTGTTGCTGTAACCTACTACATAGTATCTGGGTCTGTTGTGTTGCTGTAACCTACTACATAGTATCTGGGTCTGTTGTGTTGTTGTAACCTACTACATAGTATCTGGGTCTGTTGTGTTGCTGTAACCTACTACATAGTATCTGGGTCTGTTGTGATGCTGTAACCTACTACATAGTATCTGGGTCTGTTGTGTTGCTGTAACCTACTACATAGTATCTGGGTCTGTTGTGTTGCTGTAACCTACTACATAGTATCTGGGTCTGTTGTGTTGCTGTAACCTACTACATAGTATCTGGGTCTGTTGTGATGCTGTAACCTACTACATAGTATCTGGGTCTGTTGTGTTGTTGTAACCTACTACATAGTATCTGGGTCTGTTGTGTTGCTGTAACCTACTACATAGTATCTGGGTCTGTTGTGTTGCTGTAACCTACTACATATTATCTGGGTCTGTCGTGTTGCTGTAGTTACTACATAGTATCTGGGTCTGTTGTGTTG
The DNA here is from genome assembly GCF_016432855.1 of Salvelinus namaycush. Lineage (NCBI taxonomy): Eukaryota > Metazoa > Chordata > Actinopteri > Salmoniformes > Salmonidae > Salvelinus > Salvelinus namaycush. The sequence goes on along the minus strand of NC_052309.1, from coordinate 88,662,570 downwards.
CTGTAACCTACTACATAGTATCTGGGTCTGTTGTGTTGCTGTAACCTACTACATAGTATCTGGGTCTGTTGTGTTGCTGTAACCTACTACATAGTATCTGGGTCTGTTGTGATGCTGTAACCTACTACATAGTATCTGGGTCTGTTGTGTTACTGTAACCTACTACATAGTATCTGGGTCTGTTGTGTTGCTGTAACCTACTACATAGTATCTGGGTCTGTTGTGTTGCTGTAACCTACTACATAGTATCTGGGTCTGTTGTGTTGCTGTAACCTACTACATAGTATCTGGGGCTGTTGTGATGCTGTAGTTACTACATAGTATCTGGGTCTGTTGTGTTGCTGTAACCTACTACATAGTATCTGGGTCTGTTGTGTTGCTGTAACCTACTACATAGTATCTGGGTCTGTTGTGATGCTGTAACCTACTACATAGTATCTGGGTCTGTTGTGATGCTGTAACCTACTACATAGTATCTGGGTCTGTTGTGTTGTTGTAACCTACTACATAGTATCTGGGTCTGTTGTGTTGCTGTCACCTACTACATAGTATCTGGGTCTGGTGTGATGCTGTTACCTACTACATAGTATCTGGGTCTGTTGTGTTGCTGTAACCTACTACATAGTATCTGGGTCTGTTGTGTTGCTGTAACCTACTACATAGTATCTGGGTCTGTTGTGTTGCTGTAACCTACTACATAGTATCTGGGTCTGTTGTGTTGCTGTAACCTACTACATAGTATCTGGGTCTGTTGTGTTGCTGTAACCTACTACATAGTATCTGGGTCTGTTGTGTTGCTGTAACCTACTACATAGTATCTGGGTCTGTTGTGTTGCTGTAACCTACTACATAGTATCTGGGTCTGTTGTGTTGCTGTAACCTACTACATAGTATCTGGGTCTGTTGTGATGCTGTAACCTACTACATAGTATCTGGGTCTGTTGTGTTGCTGTAACCTACTACATAGTATCTGGGTCTGTTGTGTTGCTGTAACCTACTACATAGTATCTGGGTCTGTTGTGTTGCTGTAACCTACTACATAGTATCTGGGTCTGTTGTGATGCTGTAACCTACTACATAGTATCTGGGTCTGTTGTGTTGCTGTAACCTACTACATAGTATCTGGGTCTGTTGTGATGCTGTAACCTACTACATAGTATCTGGGTCTGTTGTGTTGCTGTAGTTACTACATAGTATCTGGGTCTGTTGTGTTGCTGTAACCTACTACATAGTATCTGGGTCTGTTGTGTTGTTGTAACCTACTACATAGTATCTGGGTCTGTTGTGTTGCTGTAACCTACTACATAGTATCTGGGTCTGTTGTGTTGCTGTAACCTACTACATAGTATCTGGGTCTGTTGTGTTGCTGTAACCTACTACATAGTATCTGGGTCTGTTGTGTTGCTGTAACCTACTACATAGTATCTGGGTCTGTTGTGTTGCTGTAACCTACTACATAGTATCTGGGTCTGTTGTGTTGCTGTAGTTACTGACTGGTAATAATAATAACTAGCTCCCATCATATCAGGCCTTTAACATCTATATAGGGGTCACTAGACAGTGTGTACTTCAGAGGGTATAGGGGTCACTAGACAGTGTGTACTTCAGAGGGTATAGGGGTCACTAGACCGTGTGTACTTCAGAGGGTATAGGGGTCACTAGACAGTGTGTACTTCAGAGGGTATAGGGGTCACTAGACAGTGTGTACTTCAGAGGGTATAGGGGTCACTAGAGAGTGTGTACGTCAGAGGGTATAGGGGTCACTAGAGAGTGTGTACTTCAGAGAGTATAGGGGACACTAGAGTCTACCAGTGTGAAGAGTATAGGGGATACTAGAGTCTACCAGTGTGAACAGTATAGGGGACACTAGAGTCTACCAGTCTGAACAGTATAGGGGACACTAGAGTCTACCAGTGTGAACAGTATAGGGGACACTAGAGTCTACCAGTGTGAACAGTATAGGGGACACTAGAGTCTACCAGTGTGAACAGTATAGGGGACACTAGAGTCTACCAGTGTGAACAGTATAGGGGATACTAGAGTCTACCAGTGTGAACAGTATAGGGGACACTAGAGTCTACCAGTGTGAACAGTATAGGGGACACTAGAGTCTACCAGTGTGAACAGTATAGGGGACACTAGAGTCTACCAGTGTGAACAGTATAGGGGACATTAGAGTCTACCAGTGTGAACAGTATAGGGGTTTGTGTGAATGAGGAATCACGGAGAGTGGAAAGGAACATCACCAAGCAGGATGCTTCTGAAATGTTGACGTAGCCTGCGTCCCAAGTGGCACCCTATTCACTACATAGTGCACTACTTTTGACCAGATCTCTATGGCCCCTGGTCCAAAGTAGTGCACTGTGTACGGAATAGGGTGCCATTTGAGACTGTGACATGGACAGAATTGGTATAATGACTCCTGCTGCCCTACTACGTCTAGTGGTATTGACTCTACTGGAACACTGGAGACAGGAGACAGGACACTGGAGACAGGACACTGGACACAGGACACTGGACACGGCTAAATAGTCAATTAATGGTTACCCAAACTATCTGCAATGACTCTATCTTGCACTGACCTGACACACACTCACTAGACTATATACACTCACTAGACTATATATACACTCACTAGACTATATACACACTCACTAGAGTATATATAAACTCACTAGACTATATGCACACTCACTAGAGTATATACACACTCACTAGAGTATATATATATATACACACTCACTAGACTATATACACACTCACTAGACTATATATATACACACTCACTAGACTATATATACACTCACTAGACTATATGCACACTCACTAGACTAAATACACACTCACTAGTCTATATACACACTCACTAGACTATGAACTAACTCACTAGACTATATACACACTCACTAGACTATATATATACACACTCACTAGACTATATATATACACTCACTAGACTATATGCACACTCACTAGACTATATACACACTCACTAGACTATAGACACACTCACTAGACTATAGACAAACTCACTAGACTATATACACACTCACTAGACTATGAACTAACTCACTAGACTATATACACACTCACTAGACTATATATATACACACTCACTAGACTATATGCACACTCACTAGACGATATACACACTCACTAGACTATGAACTAACTCACTAGACTATATATACACTCACTAGACTATATATACACTCACTATACTATATACACACTCACTAGACTATATGCACACTCACTAGACTATATACACACTCACTAGACTATGAACTAACTCACTAGACTATATATACACTCACTAGACTATATATACACTCACTAGACTATATACACACTCACTAGACTATAGACAAACTCACTAGACTATAGACAAACTCACTAGACTATATATACACTCACTATACTATATATACACTCGCTAGACTATAGACACACTCACTAGACTATAGACACACTCACTAGACTATATACACACTCACTAGACTATGAACTAACTCACTAGACTATATATACACTCACTAGACTATATATATACACTCACTAGACTATATACACACTCACTAGACTATATATATACACTCACTAGACTATATACACACTCACTAGACTATATACACACTCACTAGACTATGAACTAACTCACTGGACTATATATATACACTCACTAGACTATATACACACTCACTAGACTATATATATACACTCACTAGACTATATACACACTCACTAGACTATATATATACACTCACTAGACTATATACACACTCACTAGACTATATACACACTCACTAGACTATATACACACTCACTAGAATATATACACACTCACTAGACTATATATACACTCACTAGACTATATATACACTGACTAGACTAAATACACTCTCACTAGACTATAAACAAACTCACTAGACTATATACACACTCACTAGACTATGAACTAACTCACTAGACTATATACACACCCACTAGACTATATATACACTCATTAGACTATATACACACTCACTAGACTATATACACTCACTAGACTATATATACACTCACTAGACTAAATACACTCTCACTAGACTATAAACAAACTCACTAGACTATATACACACTCACTAGACTATGAACTAACTCACTAGACTATATACACACCCACTAGACTATATATACACTCACTAGACTATATATACACTCACTAGACTATAAACAAACTCACTAGACTATATACACACTCACTAGACTATATATACACTCACTAGACTATATATACACTCACTAGACTATATACACACTCACTAGACTATATATACACTCACTAGACTATATATACACTCACTAGACTGTATATACACTCACTAGACTATATATACACTCACTAGACTATATATACACTCACTAGACTATATACACACTCACTAGACTATATACACACTCACTAGACTATATACACACTCACTAGACTATATACACACTCACTAGACTATATATACACTCACTAGACTATATATACACTCACTAGACTATATATACACTCACTAGACTATAAACAAACTCACTAGACTATATACACACTCACTAGACTATATATACACTCACTAGACCATATACACACTCACTAAACTATAAACAAACTCACAAGACTATATACACACTCACTAGACTATATATACACTCACTAGACTATATATACACTCACTAGACTATATATACACTCACTAGACTATAAACAAACTCACTAGACTATATATACACTCACTAGACTAAATACACTCTCACTAGACTATGAACTAACTCACTAGACTATATACACACTCACTAGACTAAATACACTCTCACTAGACTATGAACTAACTCACTAGACTATATACACACTCACTAGACTATATATACACTCACAAGACTATATATACACTCACTAGACTATATACACACTCACTAGACTATATATACACTCTCACTAGACTATGAACTAACTCACTAGACTATATACACACTCACTAGACTATATATACACTCACTAGACCATATACACACTCACTAGACTATATATACACTCACTAGACTATATACACACTCACTAGACTATATACACACTCACTAGAGTATATACACACTCACTAGACTATATACAAACTCACTAGACTATGAACTAACTCACTAGACTATATACACACTCACTAGACTATATATACACTCACTAGACTATATATACACTCACTAGATTATATATACACTCACTAGACTATATACACACTCACTAGACTATATATACACTCACTAGACTAAATACACACTCACTAGACTATATACACACTCACTAGGCTATACACACTCACTAGACTATATATACACTCACTAGACTATATACACACTCACTAGACTATATACAAACTCACTAGACTATATATACACTCACTAGACTATACACACTCACTAGACTATATACACACTCACTAGACTATATATATACACACTCACTAGACTATATATATACACACTCACTAGACTATATATATACACACTCACTAGACTATATACACACTCACTAGACTATATATATACACACTCACTAGACTATATATATACACACTCACTAGACTATATATATACACACTCACTAGACTATATACACACTCACTAGACTATATATACACTCACTAGACTATATACACACTCACTAGACTATATATACACTCACTAGACTATATACACACTCACTAGACTATATATATACACACTCACTAGACTATATATATACACACTCACTAGACTATATACACACTCACTAGACTATATACACACTCACTAGACTATATACACACTCACTAGACTATATACACACTCACTAGACTATATACACACTCACTAGACTATATACACACTCACTAGACTATATACACACTCACTAGACTATATATATACACTCACTAGACTATATACACTCACTAGACTATATATATACACACTCACTAGACTATATATATACACACTCACTAGACTATATACACACTCACTAGACTATATACACACTCACTAGACTATATAAACACACTCACTAGACTATATACACACTCACTAGACTATATACACACTCACTAGACTATATACACACTCACTAGACTATATACACACTCACTAGACTATGTATACACTCACTAGACTATATACAAACTCACTAGACTATATACACACTCACTAGACTATATACACACTCACTAGACTAAATACACTCTCACTAGACTATATATACACTCACTAGACTATATACACACTCACTAGACTAAATACACACTCACTAGAGTATATACACACTCATCATTGGATGGTGACTGTGGATTGATGAGCCTGAACTTCCAACTCCCAGGTCATTAGATGGTGACTGTGGATTGATGAGCCTGAACTTCCAACTCCCAGGTCATTGGATGGTGACTGTGGATTGATGAGCCTGAACTTCCAACTCCCAGGTCATTGGATGGTGACTGTGGATTGATGAGCCTGAACTTCCAACTCCCAGGTCATTGGATGGTAACTGTGGATTGATGAGCCTGAACTTCCCACTCCCAGGTCATTGGATGGTGACTGTGGATTGATGAGCCTGAACTTCCCACTCCCAGGTCATTGGATGGTGACTGTGGATTGATGAGCCTGAACTTCCCACTCCCAGGTCATTGGATGGTGACTGTGGATTGATGAGCCTGAACTTCCCACTCCCAGGTCATTGGATGGTGACTGTGGATTGATGAGCCTGAACTTCCCACTCCCAGGTCATTAGATGGTGACTGTGGATTGATGAGCCTGAACTTCCAACGCCCAGGTCATTGGATGGTGACTGTGGATTGATGAGCCTGAACTTCCAACTCCCAGGTCATTGGATGGTGACTGTGGATTGATGAGCCTGAACTTCCCACTCCCAGGTCATTGGATGGTGACTGTGGATTGATGAGCCTGAACTTCCCACTCCCAGGTCATTGGATGGTGACTGTGGATTGATGAGCCTGAACTTCCAACTCCCAGGTCATTAGATGGTGACTGTGGATTACTGAGCCTGAACTTCCCACTCCCAGGTCATTGGATGGTTTCCTGGTCTTCTGATTGATTTCCTGATCTTCTCATTGATTTCCTGGTCTCCTGATTGATTTCCTTGTCTTCTGATTGATTTCCTGAACTACTGATTGATTTCCTGGTCTACTGATTGATTTACTGGTCTACTGATTGATGTCCTGGTCTACTGATTGATTTCCTGGTCTAAGGTTTGATGTCCTGATCCTCTAATTGACTTCCTGATCTTCTCATTGATTTCCTGATCTCCTGATTGATTTCCTGATCTTCTGATTGACTTCATGATCTTCTGATTGACTTCCTGGTCTTGTGATTGACTTCCTGGGCTTCTGATTGACTTGATATAGTAAACAATGATGCGTTTGGAATATCCAAAAGTTGTGCATCAGTTGACCAGAAAAACCTTCACTACGATTTAAACTACATTAGTAATACATTAATATGCTTGTAGATAATCATATACAGTGTTATTCATGCATTTATTAATTTTCTGTTCTGTGCAAAAGGCAGTAACATCCTCAGTTGCTAGGCAACTCCCTGGAGAGGCATCCCCTGGCAACGTGAATGTTACAGATCAGCAAAAACACCAAAATATGAGCCAGCAAGATAAAGGACATGGACAGGACATGTGGCCACCTGGAAAAAGAGCTGGTAAGCTCACTCTCTCTCTATCTCTCTGCTCTCTCTCTCTCTCTGACCTCTGCTCTCTCTCTCTCTGCTCTCTCTCTCTCTGTGGTGTAGTGGGTGGTGTCTCCATACCCTCCTGCATCTGTTTGCCTGTCTGTATGTCTGTCTCAGTGTCAGGGCAGGCAGCAGGTAGGCAGGACTGGCGAGGGGGGCAGGCAGGCAGGCAGGCATTGTATTTACCTAGTCAGCCTGGGGAGTCCTCTCTCTCTGGCACAGGGACATGTAGCCCACAGCGGGGGGGCGGAGGACAGCAGGCTAGGGGGATTGCCCATGCTCATGCCCAGGGACAGGTCATGACGGGCCAGTACCAGGGGGGTTTTCATGTAGAGGGGCGAGGCCTTACACATATCGGGGGGCAGGGGAGCATGAGGCGGCAGCGACATGTCACCTGGCAGCGGGTGGCCGTGCGGGAGGCCGTGTTTGGAGGGGAAATGCAGGCAGCTGGGTTTGGGGTTGGAGTTGATGTCAAGCGAGGAAGAGGAGGAGGAAGAGGAGGAGGTGGGAGGCGGGAGAGGGGGGGTGAAGCCAGACCATCGCAGCGGGAGAGGAGGGGAGCCGGGGGGCTGGGACTCTGGCCCTGGGGCCACGGGGCGAGGACAGGGTAGGACCTTGGGGTGGGGGTAGAAGTGGTGGGGCGCGGGGTGGGGTAGGGTGGAGGTGGGGTAGGGAGGGGGCGGCCGCACCTCCCCTGGCCCGGGGGGAGGGTAGACATGAGAGGAGTCCGGCCGATTGGGCGACACGTCGTCTGAGCTGTAAGTATATAAAGAACAGAACAAAGAAGAAAGAGCTGTAGCTGAACAGAGGGATACGGGGCGGTGGTGGTGGTGGTGGTGGTGGTGGTGGTGGTGGAGGTGGTAGTGGTGGTGATAGCAGTGGTAGTGGTGGCGGTAGTGGTGGTGGTGGTAGTGGTGGTGGCGGTAGTGGTGGCGGTAGTGGTGGTGGCGGTAGTGGTGGCGGTGGTGGTGGTGGCGGTGGTGGTGGTGGTAGCAGTGGTGGTGGTGGCGGTGGTAGCAGTGGTGGTGGTGGAGGTGGAGGTGGTGGTGGTAGCAGTGGTAGTGGTGGCGGTAGTGGTGGTGGCGGTAGTGGTGGCGGTGGTGGTGGTGGCGGTGGTGGTAGCAGTGGCGGTGGTTGCGGTGGTGGTGGCGGCGGTGGTGGTGGTGGAGGTGGTGGTGGTAGCAGTGGTAGTGGTGGCGGTAGTGGTGGTGGCGGTAGTGGTGGCGGTGGTGGTGGTAGTGGTGGCGGTAGTGGTGGTGGCGGTAGTGGTGGTGGCGGTAGTGGTGGTGGCGGTGGTGGCGGTAGTAGTGGTGGTAGTGGTGGCAGTAGTAATGGTGGTAGTAGTGGTGGTAGTGGTGGTGGTACTGGTGGCAGTAGTAGTGGTGGTACTGGTGGCAGTAGTAGTGGTGGTACTGGTGGCAGTAGTAGTGGTGGTAGTAGTGGCAGTAGTAGTGGTGGTAGTAGTGGTGGCGGTAGTAGTGGTGGTAGGGGTGGCGGTGGTAGTGGTGGTGGTACTGGTGGCAGTAGTAGTGGTGGTAGTAGCGGAGGTAGTGGTGGCGGTGGTAGTGGTGGCGGTAGTAGTGGTGGTGGTACTGGTGGCAGTAGTAGTGGTGGTAGTGGTGGCGGTAGTAGTGGTGGTAGTAGTGGTGGTAGTGGTGGCGGTAGTAGCAGTGGCGGTGGTAGTGGTGGTGGTAGTGGTGGCGGTAGTAGTGGTGGTAGTAGCGGTGGTAGTGGTGGCGGTAGTAGTGGTGGTAGTGGTGGCAGTAGTAGCGGTGGTAGTAGCGGTGGTAGTGGTGGCGGTAGTAGTGGTGGTAGTGGTGGCGGTAGTAGTGGTGGTAGTGGTGGCGGTGGTAGTGGTGGTGGTACTGGTGGCAGTAGTAGTGGTGGTAGTAGTGGTGGTAGTAGTGGTGGTAGTGGTGGCGGTGGTAGTGGTGGTAGTGGTGGCGGTAGTAGTGGTGGTAGTGGTGGCGGTGGTAGTGGTGGTGGTACTGGTGGCAGTAGTAGTGGTGGTAGTAGCGGTGGTAGTGGTGGCGGTGGTAGTGGTGGTAGTGGTGGCGGTAGTAGTGGTGGTAGTGGTGGCGGTAGTAGCAGTGGCGGTGGTAGTGGTGGTGGTAGTAGCGGTGGTAGTGGTGGTGGTAGTAGCGGTGGTAGTGGTGGTGGCGGTGCGAGATGGTTATCTTGTTGTGATTACTGAGGTGTTAGTTAGGTTGGTAGTTAGTGTCTAATCCAGATTAAAACTAAAAATCAGCGTTTGTTTTCTGCTGCGGAGAAGGCAAGCGGACGGTGGGGAGGGAACCAAGCTTAGCACACAGACTGCAGTCAGCTTTGTGAAGAGAAACAACAAGCAGAAAGAACAGCAAAGCAAAAGCAAAAGGGATTCCCAAAGGAAAGGAACGAGGGCTGCTGTGGAGCCTGTAAAACTCTGTGATCAACTGGTGTCTTCACACTGCAAGAGGCTGGTCATGGTGAAACAGTCTGTAACCAACTAGAAGGGAGGATAACCCACATGTCTTTGACCTCTACAGAATGTAGTAGCCTGAGATTGGCCTTTATCTTTGACCACGGCTCATATTCAGAAAGCTGTCTCAGAGTAGGAGTGCTGATCTAGGATCAGGTCACCCTGTCCATGTAATCTGATTCATTATGATCTAGGATCAGGTCACCCTGTCCATGTAATCTGATTCATTATGATCTAGGATCAGGTCACCCTGTCCAGGTAATAATAATCATTACGAGCTAAAAGGCTAAACTGATCTTAGACCATCACTCCTACTCTGAGATGCTTAATGACTCTAATATGGGCCCACTTGGGCAAAAAGTCAACATATAATGTTATAGAGTTCCCTCAGCCAGCCCAGGGCAGTGTGAGACAGACACAAAACCCCTTTCATCTCATTGGCTGAAAGAGCAACAGAGCAGGAGGGAGAATAAGCCAATCACAAGCCATAAACCAAGCATATCTTATGAACAACCTTTCTGCAACATGTCACATGGACGCAGCCATTATTAATACAAACAAGAACAAGATGGATGTATCAATCCCAGATTGACACTTTAATGTGATATTAACTGGGGTGGATTGTATTAATAACTGCTGCGGTTTAAGATGAGGAGAAATCAAAACGGTCAAAGTCACTCAGTGTGTTGTCAGCAGAAAACAAAGTAGCCATGGCAACAGAGGTCACCTCCAGCCACACCACGTCACAGGGATCAGGTTGAATAATTACATGCTGTCAGAGACTTGTGGAGTGAAATGATATGTGACATTTAAACAAAGAAAACGTAGACGTTTGTACTTCAAATAAAGTGTTGATGAAAACGTGAGGTGGGATATAAACCATAGTGCACCTCTCACACCTGAAGGAACGTTAGCTAGCCCCTCTTCATTAGCTCCCACAGTGACATAAACCTGAAGGAACGTTAGCTAGCCCCTCTTCATTAGCTCCCACAGTGACATAAACCTGAAGGAACGTTAGCTAGCCCCTCTTCATTAGCTCCCACAGTGACATAAACCTGACAGACTGAACAACAACGGTGAAGTGGAGGGACAGACGATGAGGAGAAACAGGCAAACAGGAAAGAACCCCAAATCATGTCAGAGAGGAGACGAGATGAACAAGTCTGTGAGACATATAACAACACAACAACAACAACGGCTCAAACACTTCAAGACAAGTCATGGAGAGCTGGTGAAGATGATGATGATGATGGTGGTGAAGACGGGAGGAAGGTGGAGAGGAGGAATCCTCCATGGTGGTGGTGGTGGGGACTTACCCAATCCGGTCCCTTTCCCCAGGTTGAGGTGGGGGTGAGGGGGACTGGGCCAGCTCTCCAGGCTGCTCCAGGATGAGGGAGTGGTCAGCAGGGGAGCCAGGACCCTGGACACTGGGAGGGGTGGACGAGGCCTTACGGGCCAGGGTGGACGAACCCTTACGGGACACCCAGGACGTGTCCATCACCCGGACACCCATACTGAGAGGGACAGAGATGCATAAAACAAGAGACGGTCAGACGAGACGATTAAAAAACGAAACAAACTGTAGAGAAATAGAGAGTTGAGAGGAGGAGGTCAGGACTAGAGGAGGAGGAGGTGATGACTAGAGGAGGTCAGGACTAGAGGAGGGGGTCAGGACTAGAGGAGGTGATGACTAGAGGAGGTCAGGACTAGAGGAGGTGATGACTAGAGGAGGTCAGGACTAGAGGAGGAGGTCAGGACTAGAGGAGGTGATGACTAGAGGAGGTCAGGACTAGAGGAGGAGGTCAGGACTAGAGGAGGAGGAGGTCATGACTAGAGGTCAGGACTAGAGGAGGAGGAGGTCAGGACTAGAGGAGGAGGAGGTCAGGACTAGAGGAGGAGGAGGCCAGGGGACTGGAGGAGGTCAGGACTAGAGGAGGTGATGACTAGAGGAGGTCCAGACTAGAGGAGGTGTCAGGGGACTAGAGGAGGAGGAGGTCAGGACTAGAGGAGGAGGTAAGGGGACTAAAGGAGGTGATGGCTAGAGGAGGTCAGGACTAGAGGAGGAACCATACAGTACCTTTGTATTTTCCTTATGCTGCTTTGACGGGGCAAAGAAACGAGAGGCACGTAAGAGACACATTCTGTTCATTTTCTATTCATACACAGAGGCTAGTTTAGAGGGCTATGGAGCTACATAGAGGGTTAGGGAGCTACATAGTGGGTTAGGGAGCTACATAGATGGCTAGGGAGCTACATAGAGGGTTAGGCAGCTACATAGAGGGTTAGGCAGCTACATAAAGGGTTAGAGAGCTACATAGAGGGCTAGGGAGCTACATAGAAGGCTAGGGAGCTACATAGAGGGTTTGGGAGCTAAATTGAGGGTTATGGAGCTGCATAGAGGGTTAGGGAGCTACATAAAGGCTTAGAGAGCTACATAGATGGCTAGGGAGCTACATAGAGGGTTAGGGAGCTACATAGAGGTTAGGGAACTACATAGAGGGTTAGGGGGCTACATAGAGGGTTAGTGAGCTACATAGAGGGTTAAGAAACTACATAGAGGGTTAAGAAACTACATAGAGGGTTTTGTAGCTACATAGAGAGTTGTGGAGCTACATATAGGGTTAGGGAGCTACATAGAGGGTTAGGGAGCTAAATAGAGGGTTAGGGAGCTAAATAGAGGGTTTTGGAGCTACATAGAGGGTTAGGGAGCTACATAGAGGGTTAGGGAGCTACATATAGGGTTAGGGAGCTACATAGAGGGTTAGGGAGCTACATATAGGGTTAGGGAGCTACATAGAGGGTTAGGGAGCTAAATAGGGGGTTAGGGAGCTAAATAGAGGGTTTTGGAGCTACATAGAGGGTTAGGGAGCTACATAGAGGGCTAGGCCAGTGACTAGTGTGAAGATTGGAATGTGCTGAGTGTAGAAGGGGCTAGTGTAGAAGTCTAGGTGCCTACATAGGGGACCAATAGAAGGGGCTAGTGTGGAAGGCTAGTGAGCTACAGAGGGGACCAGTAGAAGGGGCTATTGTGGAAGGCTAGGGGGCTACAGAGGGGACCTGTATAAGGGGCTAGTGTGGAAGGCTGGAGGCCTACAGAAAGGACCTGTAGAAGGGGCTAGTGTGGAAGGCTAGGGGGTTACAGAGGGGACCTGTAGAAGTCTAGGGGGCTACAGAGGGGACCTGTAGAAGGGGCTAGTGTAGAAGTCTAGGGGGTTACAGAGGGGACCTGTAAAAGGGGCTAGTGTAGAAGTCTAGGGGGCTACAGAGGGGACCTGTAGAAGGGGCTAGTGTAGAAGTCTAGGGGGCTACAGAGGGGACCTGTAGAAGTGGCTAGTGTGGAAGGCTAGTGGGTTACAGAGGGGACCATTGTAAGTGACTAGTGTGGAAGGCTAGGGGGTTACAGAGGGGACCATTGTAAGTGGCTAGTGTGGAAGGCTAGTGGGCTACAGGGCTACAGTGTAGTCTGTATTCGGGGGATGAGATTCACAGTGACAGGGTATAGAGGGTTTCAGAGGTATTGGGACATGCCAGACCAAATGACTAGCCTGCACTGTCCTTCCAAGAGAAAATGAGTGCCTCGTTAGTTAATACAGTAATTAAGCCATTCTGAGTTATCTGGAGTGGACTCACACACAAAGACATCGTCACAACTCTCCTCAGTCCGGCACAGAAACAACAGCCTGCCTTTGATAACCGTCGCAGTTACAAAACTGCTCATTATACTGAGTGGATATAAACTATATTTTCTACCAGCGTCTCACATGGAGAACTGTTTGGGGTTGAAGTGTGTGGGGAGAAAATGATATATCAATTGGAAAGTAAATCTGTCTGTCTCCTCTGTCTCTGTGACAGTCTCTCTGTGACAGTCTCTCTGTGACAGTCTCCCTGTGACAGTCTCTCTGTGACAGTCTCTCTGGACAGTCTCTCTGTGACAGTCTCTCTGTGACAGTCTCCCTGTGACAGTCTCTCTGTGACAGTCTCTCTGTGACAGTCTCTCTGTGACAGTCTTTCTGTGACGGTCTTTCTGGACAGTCTCTCTGTGACAGTCTCTCTGTGACAGTCTCTCTGGACAGTCTCTGTGACAGTCTCTTTGGACAGTCTCTCTGTGACAGTCTCTCTGGACAGTCTCCCTGTGACAGTCTCTCTGTGACAGTCTCTCTGTGACAGTCTCTCTGGACAGTCTCTCTGGACAGTCTCTCTGTGACAGTCTCTCTGGACAGTCTCTCTGTGACAGTCTCCATGTGACAGTCTCTCTGGACAGTCTCTCTATGAGAGTTTCTCTGGACAGTCTCCCTGTGACAGTCTCTCTGTGACAGTCTCTCTGGACAGTCTCTCTGTGACAGTCTCTCTGTGACAGTCTCCCTGTGACAGTCTCTCTGGACAGTCTCTCTGTGACAGTCTCCCTGTGACAGTCTCTCTGTGACAGTCTCTCTGTGACAGTCTCTCTGGACAGTCTCCCTGTGACAGTCTCTCTGGACAGTCTCTCTGTAACAGTCTCCCTGTGACAGTCTCTCTGTGACAGTCTCTCTGGACAGTCTCTCTATGACAGTCTATCTGGACAGTCTCTCTGTGACGGTCTCTCTGGACAGTCTCCCTGTGACAGTCTCTCTGGACAGTCTCTGTGACAGTCTCTCTGGACAGATGGGTTGCCTCCCTCAATGTTCCAACGTTACGGGTTTACACGTCTGTAGAAGTTCAGCCGTCAGTTGGGACAGAGATGTGGAATTGTAAATGGGAAGCGGCTCGGCGGTGATGTCACTGCTGTATCCGCTTGTTGCCCTAGATAAACATGAGCACAACTCCCGCCCACATGTTAAGCTCTGCCTACCCAAACTTGTGATTCGTTGGGAGAGTCGTCTGTCTGTTTTCCCCTTTCTAAATGTCAGAGAGAATCTAATATTCTGCCCAGATCTTGTGCCGTTGCTCCAACGTTGCTCCAATGTCTGGTTCTCCGAGACTATTTCTGTGAGGGAGGATTTTGGCCTGTCTGCCAGTGATTTTCCACCTGATGAGTCAGGGAGGACAGGTGACGTTCCAGACTGAGAAGGATAGGCTAGGTGTGAGCGTGTGCGTGTGTGGTGTGAGTTTGTGTTTGTGTGTGCGTGCGTGCATGGTGTGAGTGCGTGTGTGTGTGTGTAGATCTCAGGAGAATGCGAAGAAGCAACTAGAAGCAACCTCTATCACTGCTGCCGTGTTGCCATAGAGACGGTGCCACTCACCGGGCCGGGACTATTTAAACAAGGTGTGTGTAGACTATTTAAACAAGGTGTGTGTAGACTATTTAAACAAGGTGTGTGTAGACTATTTAAACAAGGTGTGTGTAGACTATTTAAACAAGGTGTGTGTAGACTATTTAAACACGGTGTGTGTAGACTATTTAAACAAGGTGTGTGTAGACTATTTAAACAAGGTGTGTGTAGACTATTTAAACAAGGTGTGTGTAGACTATTTAAACAAGGTGTGTGTAGACTATTTAAACACGGTGTGTGTAGACTATTTAAACAAGGTGTGTGTAGACTATTTAAACAAGGTGTGTGTAGACTATTTAAACAAGGTGTGTGTAGACTATTTAAACAAGGTGTGTTTGCATTCCTAAGGTATCCCTCCTCTCTAGATGAGGGCTGATAAAGCTGACAGCTAATTGGATGAGAGGATGATTGACAGGGCAGATATCTACCCTCTTTCTGTGTTCTACTGAGACCTCTGAATCAGAACACTGTAGATGAACAACCACTTAAAGGGCTATTCCATCACTTTGAAAACAGCGCATTTTCACAAAGTTTTGTAGAAAAAAAATATTACGTTGAAAAGTTCTACCCGATGACATCATCAAAAGTTTAAACATTAAAAAAAAAAAAAAGTGATCTTCAAACACTATGAGATTCTCAGTGACGTTTGGAGCAAGAAAATCGCTTCCATTGGGCTCGAAACTAAATGCCGGTTTATAAAATCACTGTTTTTTACTTTAAACCTACCCTGTGATGTCACAAAGCCTTTTTAAAGGGCCTGTCTTCTCGTCTTTTTAACCACAGATCACAGACACACTGTGTTTTCACATACTGTATGTAGACGCTGGAGAAGTGCCCCTTTAAAGGCTTTAAGAAGCCTTCATAGAATGAATTTCGTTTTTTTCAAAGATGCTTCGTTAAACCTTTAAAGATCTAGTTCATTATGTAAATACTCTGTCTGAGTCATGTGTCTTTAACAAACTAGCAATCTGTTCCTCGAGGTTCTGGCTCAAGACTTTAAAAAACCAACAGAGAGAAGAGAAGGAGTGGGTGACATCACGTGGGTTTAGATGCTGCATGAGAAGAGAGAGAGAGAAAGGGGGAAGTGAGAGAGAGGAAGAGAGAGAGAGAGAGAGGGGGGAGAGAGAGAAGCGAGAAACAGAAAGAGAGTGAAGAGAGAAACAGATAGAGAGAGAGTGAAGAGAGAGAGAGAAGAAAGAAACAGATAGAGAGACAGTGAAGAGAGAAACAGAGAGAGAGAGAGTGAGACAGTGAAGAGATGAACAGAAAGAGTGAAGAGAGACAGTGAAGAGAAACAGATAGAGAGAGAGAGTGAAGAGAGAAACAGATAGAGAGACAGTGAAGAGAGAAACAGATAGAGAGAGAGAGTGAAGAGAGAAACAGATAGAGAGACAGTGAAGAGAGAAACAGATAGAGAGAGAGAGTGAAGAGAGAAACAGATAGAGAGACAGTGAAGAGAGAGAGAGTGAAGAGAGAAACAGATAGAGAGACAGTAAAGAGAGAAACAGAGAGAGAACGAGGGAGGATGGATAGACCAGCTTGCACTCAGCAGCAGCCTACCCATCCTTCTTGTAGAATTCCAGCATCATGTTGTCAGTGGCAACGCTGAGTGGGCGTCTGCCATGGTCGTGCGGCAGCTTGCGTTCTGATTGGTCCATGTCTGGCGAAGGCATGGAGCTGTAGTTTGAGTTGTGGTTGGTGTGGACGGGACTGCCGTAGCAGCCTGTCAGATTAAACTCAATATCTATAGGAGAGGAAGAGAGAGGAACCAATTAGTTCAGGATCCTAAAGACAGTGTGTGTTGCAGGTATGTGTGTGTATGTGTGTGTTTGAGCGTGCATGCATGTGAGTGTGTTTGTGTGTGTGTGTGTGTGTGTGTGTGTGTGTGTGTGTGAGCGTGTGTGCATGTGTGTATATGAGTGTGTGTGTGTTTAAAGGTATGTGTGCCTGCGTGTGTGTGTGTTTGCAGGTATGTATGTGTGTGTGTGTGCGTGCATGTGAGTGTGTGTGTGTGTGTGTGTGTGAGTAAGAGTGCGTTCGTGCATGTGAGTGTGTATGTGTGTGTGTGTGTGTGTGTGTGTGTGTGTGTGAGTGATTGAGTGAGCGTGCGTGTGTGTGTGAGTGAGAGTGCGTTTGCGCATGTGAGTGTGTGTATGTGTGATGTGTGAGTGTGTGTGAGTGAGTGATTGAGTGAGCGTGCGTGGGTGTGTGTCTCACCTCCAGGGAAGAACCAGTCAGCGTGCTGTATGATGGGTTCTATGATCCCCACAATCTGAAGAGACACTGTGGTCATCATCTCTGTCACGTTCCTGGAAACAACACTCAGTCAGACAGGAAACTAATCACTGAGACTATGTGAGGTACAACACCACTCAGTCAGACAGGAAACTAATCACTGAGACTATGTGAGGTACAACAACACTCAGTCAGACAGGAAACTAATCACTGAGACTATGTGAGGTACAACACCACTCAGTCAGACAGGAAACTAATCACTGAGACTATGTGAGGTACAACAACACTCAGTCAGACAGGAAACTAATCACTGAGACTATGGGAGGTACAACAACACTCAGTCAGACAGGAAACTAATCACTGAGACTCTGTGAGGTACAACACCACTCAGTCAGACAGGAAACTAATCACTGAGACTATGGGAGGTACACCACCACTCAGTCAGACAGGAAACTAATCACTGAGACTATGGGAGGTACAACAACACTCAGTCAGACAGGAAACTAATCACTGAGACTATGTGAGGTACAACACCACTCAGTCAGACAGGAAACTAATCACTGAAACTATGTGAGGTACAACACCACTCAGTCAGACAGGAAACTAATCACTGAGACTATGGGAGGTACAAGAACACTCAGTCAGACAGGAAACTAATCACTGAGACTATGTGAGGTACAACACCACTCAGTCAGACAGGAAACTAATCACTGAAACTATGTGAGGTACAACACCACTCAGTCAGACAGGAAACTAATCACTGAGACTATGGGAGGTACAATAACACTAAGTCAGACAGGAAACTAATCACTGAGACTATGTGAGGTACAACACCACTCAGTCAGACAGGAAACTAATCACTGAGACTATGGGAGGTACAATAACACTCAGTCAGACAGGAAACTAATCACTGAGACTATGTGAGGTACAACACCACTCAGTCAGACAGGAAACTAATCACTGAGACTATGTGAGGTACAACACCACTCAGACAGACAGGAAACTAATCACTGAGACTGTGGGAGGTACAATAACACTCAGTCAGACAGGAAACTAATCACTGAGACTATGTGAGGCACAACACCACTCAGTCAGACAGGAAACTAATCACTGAGACTATGTGAGGTACAACAACACTCAGTCAGACAGGAAACTAATCACTGAGACTATATGAGGTACAACAACACTCAGTCAGACAGGAAACTAATCACTGAGACTATGGGAGGTACAACACCACTCAGTCAGACAGGAAACTAATCACTGAGACTATGTGAGGTACAACAACACTCAGTCAGACAGGAAACTAATCACTGAGACTCAGTCAGACAGGAAACTAATCACTGAAACTATGGGAGGTACAACACCACTCAGTCAGACAGGAAACTAATCACTGAGACTATGTGAGGTACAACAACACTCAGTCAGACAGGAAACTAATCACTGAGACTATGTGAGGTACAACACCACTCAGTCAGACAGGAAACTAATCACTGAGACTATGTGAGGTACAACAACACTCAGTCAGACAGGAAACTAATCACTGAGACTATGGGAGGTACAACAACACTCAGTCAGACAGGAAACTAATCACTGAGACTCTGTGAGGTACAACACCACTCAGTCAGACAGGAAACTAATCACTGAGACTATGGGAGGTACACCACCACTCAGTCAGACAGGAAACTAATCACTGAGACTATGTGAGGTACAACACCACTCAGTCAGACAGGAAACTAATCACTGAAACTATGTGAGGTACAACACCACTCAGTCAGACAGGAAACTAATCACTGAGACTATGGGAGGTACAATAACACTAAGTCAGACAGGAAACTAATCACTGAGACTATGTGAGGTACAACACCACTCAGTCAGACAGGAAACTAATCACTGAGACTATGGGAGGTACAATAACACTCAGTCAGACAGGAAACTAATCACTGAGACTATGTGAGGTACAACACCACTCAGTCAGACAGGAAACTAATCACTGAGACTATGTGAGGTACAACACCACTCAGACAGACAGGAAACTAATCACTGAGACTGTGGGAGGTACAATAACACTCAGTCAGACAGGAAACTAATCACTGAGACTATGTGAGGTACAACACCACTCAGTCAGACAGGAAACTAATCACTGAGACTATGTGAGGTACAACACCACTCAGTCAGACAGGAAACTAATCACTGAGACTATATGAGGTACAACAACACTCAGTCAGACAGGAAACTAATCACTGAGACTATGTGAGGTACAACACCACTCAGTCAGACAGGAAACTAATCACTGAGACTATGTGAGGTACAACAACACTCAGTCAGACAGGAAACTAATCACTGAGACTCAGTCAGACAGGAAACTAATCACTGAAACTATGGGAGGTACAACACCACTCAGTCAGACAGGAAACTAATCACTGAGACTATGTGAGGTACAACAACACTCAGTCAGACAGGAAACTAATCACTGAGACTATGTGAGGTACAACACCACTCAGTCAGACAGGAAACTAATCACTGAGACTATGTGAGGTACAACAACACTCAGTCAGACAGGAAACTAATCACTGAGACTATGGGAGGTACAACAACACTCAGTCAGACAGGAAACTAATCACTGAGACTCTGTGAGGTACAACACCACTCAGTCAGACAGGAAACTAATCACTGAGACTATGGGAGGTACACCACCACTCAGTCAGACAGGAAACTAATCACTGAGACTATGTGAGGTACAACACCACTCAGTCAGACAGGAAACTAATCACTGAAACTATGTGAGGTACAACACCACTCAGTCAGACAGGAAACTAATCACTGAGACTATGGGAGGTACAATAACACTAAGTCAGACAGGAAACTAATCACTGAGACTATGTGAGGTACAACACCACTCAGTCAGACAGGAAACTAATCACTGAGACTATGGGAGGTACAATAACACTCAGTCAGACAGGAAACTAATCACTGAGACTATGTGAGGTACAACACCACTCAGTCAGACAGGAAACTAATCACTGAGACTATGTGAGGTACAACACCACTCAGACAGACAGGAAACTAATCACTGAGACTGTGGGAGGTACAATAACACTCAGTCAGACAGGAAACTAATCACTGAGACTATGTGAGGTACAACACCACTCAGTCAGACAGGAAACTAATCACTGAGACTATGTGAGGTACAACACCACTCAGTCAGACAGGAAACTAATCACTGAGACTATATGAGGTACAACAACACTCAGTCAGACAGGAAACTAATCACTGAGACTCAGTCAGACAGGAAACTAATCACTGAGACTATGTGAGGTACAACACCACTCAGTCAGACAGGAAACTAATCACTGAGACTATGTGAGGTACAACACCACTCAGTCAGACAGGAAACTAATCACTGAGACTATGTGAGGTACAACACCACTCAGTCAGACAGGAAACTAATCACTGAGACTATGGGAGGTACAACAACACTCAGTCAGACAGGAAACTAATCACTGAGACTATGTGAGGTACAACACCACTCAGTCAGATAGGAAACTAATCACTGAGACTATGTGAGGTACAACAACACTCAGTCAGACAGGAAACTAATCACTGAGACTATGTGAGGTGCACTTGATTTAACTTGGGAGTTTGCACTTTTGGGACTATTCGATAGGTTACCAAGTAAAGTGAACTACATGCTTCAAAAGTATTTCAAGGTTCCCTCCGCAGATAAGGCAGCGTATTTTGAAGAGAGAGAGAGGGAGAGGGAGAGGGAGAAGGGAGGACAGGACACGTACCCACTCTCGTTGGAGTGAGTCCAGAGCAGGTTGGGACCCAGAACTATGGCCATGTTACCAGGAGTCATCTTGTTGGAGTCCTGATCATCTCCTAGCTTGGCTAGGAACTTGATTAAGTATCTGATAGGAAGAGGAGAAGTACACACTTAATCAATCAGTTTATCAATCAATCACTCAATCAGTTAATCACCACATGCTTTACAGTAACCAGACCTGGAACCATAAAGACCAAGCAGCATCACAGTAACCAGACCTGGAACCCTAAAGACCAAGCAGCATCAAAGTAACCAGACCTGGAACCCTAAATACCAAGCAGCATCACAGTAACCAGACCTGGAACCCTAAACACCAAGCAGCATCACAGTAACCAGACCTGGAACCCTAAATACCAAGCAGCATCACAGTAACCAGACATGGAAACCTAAAGACTAAGCAGCATCACAGTAACCAGACCTGGAACCCTAAATACCAAGCAGCATCACAGTAACCAGACATGGAAACCTATAGACCAAGCAGCATCACAGTAACTAGACCTGGAACCCTAAAGACCAAGCAGCATCACAGTAACCAGACCTGGAACCCTAAAGACCAAGCAGCATCACAGTAACCAGACCTGGAACCCTAAAGACCAAGCAGCATCACAGTAACCAGACCTGGAACCCTAAAGACCAAGCAGCATCACAGTAACTAGACCTGGAACCTAAAGACAAAGCAGCATCACAGTAACCAGACCTGGAACCCTAAAGACCAAGCAGCATCACAGTAACCAGACCTGGAACCTAATAACCAAGCAGCATCACAGTAACTAGACCTGGAACCCTAAAGACCAAGCAGCATCACAGTAACCAGACCTGGAACCCTAAATACCAAGCAGCGTCACAGTAACCAGACCTGGAACCCTAAATCCAAGCAGCATCACAGTAACCAGACCTGGAACCCTAAAGCCCAAGCAGCATCACAGTAACCAGACCTGGAACCCTAAAGACCAAGCAGCATCACAGTAACCAGACATGGAACCCTAAAGACCAAGCAGCATCACAGTAACCAGACCTGGAACCCTAAATACCAAGCAGCATCACAGTAACCAGACCTGGAACCCTAAAGACCAAGCAGCATCACAGTAACCTGACCTGGAACCTAAAGACAAAGCAGCATCACAGTAACCAGACCTGGAACCCTAAAGACCAAGCAGCATCACAGTAACCATACCTGGAACCCTAAATACCAAGCAGCATCACAGTAACCAGACCTGGAACCCTATAGACCAAGCAGCATCACAGTAACCAGACCTGGAACCCTAAAGACCAAGCAGCATCACAGTAACCAGACCTGGAACCTAATAACCAAGCAGCATCACAGTAACCAGACCTGGAACCCTAAAGACCAAGCAGCATCACTGTAACCAGACCTGGAACCCTAAATACCAAGCAGCATCACAGTAACCAGACCTGGAACCCTAAATACCAAGCAGCATCACAGTAACCAGACCTGGAACCCTAAAGACCAAGCAGCATCACAGTAACCAGACCTGGAACCCTAAAGACCAAGCAGCATCACAGTAACCAGACCTGGAACCCTAAATACCAAGCAGCATCACAGTAACCAGACCTGGAACCCTAAATACCAAGCAGCATCACAGTAACCAGACCTGGAACCCTAAAGGCCAAGCAGCATCACAGTAATTAGGCCTGGAACCCTAAATACCAAGCAGCATCACAGTAACCACACCTGGAACCCTAAATACCAAGCAGCATCACAGTAACCAGACCTGGAACCCTAAAGACCAAGCAGCATCACAGTAACCAGACCTGGAACCCTAAAGACCAAGCAGCATCACAGTAACCAGACCTGGAACCCTAAAGACCAAGCAGCAGCACAGTAACCAGACCTGGAACCCTAAAGACCAAGCAGCATCACAGTAACCAGACCTGGAACCCTAAAGACCAAGCAGCATCACAGTAACTAGACCTGGAACCCTAAAGACCAAGCAGCATCACAGTAACCAGACCTGGAACCCTAAATACCAAGCAGCATCACAGTAACCAGACCTGGAACCCTATAGACCAAGCAGCATCACAGTAACCAGACCTGGAACCCTAAAGACCAAGCAGCATCACAGTAACCAGACCTGGAACCTAATAACCAAGCAGCATCACAGTAACCAGACCTGGAACCCTATAGACCAAGCAGCAGCGACAAGGGAAAACTCCCCAGAAGGAAGACACCTTGATATGTTCAAATCAGCGTGACTTAACATTATGGCCTATTTGTTCAGCTTTCAAACGATACTGTGAAATCACACACACACACACACACACACACACACACACACACACACACACACACACACACACACACACACACACACACACACACACACACACACACACACACACACACACACACACACTCCCTGATGTTCTCTGTTGGTTATCAATATTTTATTGAACATTGTCACAGAGACTCTAGCCCTGATAGAAGGTCCAAGTCACAGGGACTCTAGCCCTGATAGAAGGTCCAAGTCACAGAGACTCTAGCCTTGATAAGAGGTTCAAGTCACAGGGACTCTAGCCCTGATAGGAGGTCCAAGTCACAGGGACTCTAGCCCTGACAGGAGGTCCAAGTCACAGGGACTCTAGCCTTGATAAGAGGTTCAAGTCACAGGGACTCTAGCCCTGATAGGAGGTCCAGTTCACAGGGACTTTAGCCCTGATAGGAGGTTCAAGTCACAGGGACTCTAGCCCTGATAGGAGGTCCAAGTCACAGGGACTCTAGCCCTGATAGGTGGTCCAATTCACAGGGACTCCAGCCCTGATATGAGGTCCAAGTCACAGGCTGTGTCTACACAGGCAACTCCATTCTCATCTCCACTAATTGTTCTTTTGACCAATCACATCAGATCTTTTCACATCAGATCTTTTTCAGAGCTGATCTGATTGGTCTAAAGACCAATTAGTGATATAAGACTCAGAACTTTAACACCCAGATAAAACACAATCTAAACTAGAGACCACCGATTCATCTCATAAACAACATTAGTAGGTTGAAGTTGTGTAACGCTCGTCATTGGAATGAGAAGAGGAGGACCAATACGCAGCGTGGTAAGTGTCCATATTCAATTTAATAACTGAAAGAATACAAAAATAACAAAGTGAATGATACAAAACGAAAACGAAACAGTCCCGTATGGTGAAAACACAGACACAGGAAACAACCACCCACAAAACACAAAGGAAAACAGGCTACCTAAATATGGCTCCCAATCAGAGACAACTACTGACACCTGCCTCTGATTGAGAACCATACTAGGCCAAACGCATAGAAACAGACAACCTAGACATACAACATAGAATGCCCACCCACATCACACCCTGACCAAACAAAATTGCAATTCCCCCACTAATGGTTAAGGTTCAGAGTGGGCGAGGGGAAGCTGATCCTAGATCTGAACCTAGAGGAAAATTCAGCCTGGCAACAACTCAAACATATAAAACAGATCCTCACTGGAGGGTCCATGCCTACTGGCAGTAGGTCTATGTAGACTGTAGAGAGGGAGGGAGAGATGGGTACTGACCTGAAATTGTTGAAGTTGTCAGTTGGTAGTTTTTCACACGCCGCCAGCAGAGCTTGTAGTCTCTTGTCCATATCCTGAATACTGGATGGGGAAGACAACAGTGAACAGGGCTCAGAGTGTGTTGTAGTCAAGGAAGTGATTTCCTCAGTATAGTTTCCTACCAGGGAGACCAGCAGGCTACAGTGTATGATCATTGAGAGGCTAATTGGTGTCAGCTAACCATCTGAGGGACCGGTAAGCAACAACCCAGGGACCAGTGCCGAACCACGGGCCGGAGGTTGACAAACACTGTGTTAACAATGTCTATTATTGTGATAATGGTCACTGTCGGTTCTGTCGTTATGGTACAGTTTGTTCCCTTCTTTGTGGAGCTCTCCCTATAGAAATAGGAAAGTCATCTCCAGCTCTTCAATATGACTAAAAGGGATCTGTTATCTGTAGTGGAGATGCTGTGGTTATGAAGGGATCTGTTATCTGTAGTAGAGATGCTGAGGTTATGAAGGGATCTGTTATCTGTAGTAGAGATGCTGTGGTTATGAAGGGATCTGTTATCTGTAGTAGAGATGCTGAGGTTATGAAGGGATCTGTTATCTGCTGTGGAGATGCTGAGGTTATGAAGGGATCTGTTATCTGTAGTAGAGATGCTGTGGTTATGAAGGGATCTGTTATCTGTAGTAGAGATGCTGAGGTTATGAAGGGATCTGTTATCTGCAGTAGAGATGCTGTGGTTATGAAGGGATCTGTTATCTGTATTAGAGATGCTGTGGTTATGAAGGGATCTGTTATCTGTATTAGAGATGCTGTGGTTATGAAGGGATCTGTTATCTGTATTAGAGATGCTGAGGTTATGAAGGGATCTGTTATCTGTATTGGAGATGCTGTGGTTATGAAGGGATCTGTTATCTGTAGTAGAGATGCTGTGGTTATGAAGGGATCTGTTATCTGCAGTAGAGATGCTGAGGTTATGAAGGGATCTGTTATCTGCAGTAGAGATGCTGTGGTTATGAAGGGATCTGTTATCTGCAGTAGAGATGCTGTGGTTATGAAGGGATCTGTTATCTGTAGTAGAGATGCTGTGGTTATGAAGGGAATCTCTACTCACTTTGACGCCTGAATCCAGTCCTCGTAAAGTTCACTGGTCATCAGTGGCTCTGGAAGCTCACGGAGGTATGATTTCAGAGCCCCTGAGGAAGAGAGGGATGGAGAGACGGAGGGAGGGAGAGAGAGAGAGAGGCAGAGAGAGAGATAATGGGATGGAGAGAGGGGGAGGGAGGGAGGGAGAGGGGGTTTGAGAGAGAGGAAGGGAGAGAGATGGGAAGAGAGAGGGGGGGACAGCGGGATGGAAAAAGAGAGATGGAGAGAGAAAGGGAGGGAGAGGGATGGAGAGAGAGAGAGAGAGAGAGAAAGCAAGGAAGAGAGAAAGAGAGAGAGAGAGGGATGGAGAGAGAGAGAAAGCAAGGAAGAGAGAAAGAGAGAGAGATAATTTCATTAGGCCTAGGGGAGGTGTGGTTTTCTCTGTTCAGAATACTAATGAGAACACACACAACGCTGCCATCCTCCGATTACTCAAGGAAGTGGACAGCAACATTACAAGGAAGTGGACAGCAACATTACAAGGAAGTGGACAGCAACATTACAAGGAAGTGGACAGCAACATTACAAGGAAGTGGACAGCAACATTACAAGGAAGTGGACAGCAACATTACAAGGAAGTGGACAGCAACATTACAAGGAAGCCTTTAGGATAGAGAACGTCTAGGGAAAAACACAAGCAGATCACTTGGAAGATGTTAAGGGATGTGATCCTCTCACCCTACAGCTGAACTAAACTCCAGGGCCAAATTAAGTTTCACCTTTCCAGTTTTATTAGTCGTATGTACGGGATACACATGGTATACACCGTCCAATGAAATCCTTACTTGCAGGTTCCTTACTCGACAATGCAACAGCAATAAGAAATAATACATGATAAGAATACCAACATAAAGTAAATGGCTCAGTAGAATAGAAGAAACATTTTAGCATCAGTATAATACAGGAAGGCACGATTTATAGTCCAATATTATAGTCCAGTATGTGTGTGTGTGTGTGTTTGTGTGTGTGTGTATGTCTGTGTGGGTGTGTGTGTATGTCTGTGTGTGTGTGCGTGTATGTCTGTGTGTATGTCTGTCTGTGTGTGTGTGTGTGTGTGTGTGTGTGTGTGTGTGTGTGTGTGTGTGTGTGTGTGTGTGTGTGTGTATGTCTGTAAATGTCTGTGTGTGTGAGTGTGTGTGTGTGTGCTAATGTGCTGAGAATCAGAGTAGTTTCTAGTAGATGTCCTGGATGGGTGGGAGCACGGTCCCAGTGATGTACTGGGCCTTGTGGTCATGGACGGAGCCGTTCCCGTACCAGGCGGAGCCGTTCCCGTACCAGGCGGAGCCGTTCCCGTACCAGGCAGAGCCGTTCCCGTACCGGGCGGAGCCGTTCCCGTACCAGGCCGTGATGCAGCCGGTCAGGACACTCTCCACGGTGCAGCAGTAGTATTTGGAGGACCCGGGGTGGCACGCCACATTTCTTCAGCCGCCTCAGGAAGTTAAGACACAGTTGCGCCCTCTTGACAAGAAGGGTGGTGCTGTTGGTCCATGTCAAGTCCTCTGTGATGTGGACACAGAGGAACTTAAACTGCTGACCCTCTCCACTGCAGTCCTGTCCATGTGGATCGGAGCATGTTCCCTCCTCTACTTCCTGAAGTCAACAATCAACTCATTGGTTTTGCTGATGTGGAGGGAGAGGGTGTTCTCCTGCTACCATAACGTCAGTTCACTTAGCTCCTCCCTATTGGCTGACTCATCGTCGTTGGTTATCAGACCTACAGCCGTTGTGCCGTCAGCAAACTTGATGATGGAGTTGGTGTCTTGCAAAGCCACGTGGGTGAACAGGAAGTACAGCAGAGGACTGAGGACGCTCTGAGCTTGGTGTCGAGCGTGGAGGGAACAATAGTGGTGAATGCTGAACTGTAGTCAATGAACAGCATTCTCACACAGGTGTTCCTCTTGTCCAGATGTGTTACGGCCGCGTGAATAGTGATGGAAATGGCATCTTCCTTGGTTCTGTTGGAGCGGTAAGCAAATGGGACTGGGTCCAGTGTGCCTGGCATGCTGGCCTTCATGTGGGCCATGACCAGCCTCTCAAAGCACTTCATGATGACCGGCCCCTATTCCCTATTTAGTGCACTACTTTTGACCAGGGCCCCTATTCCCTATTTAGTGCACTACTTTTGACCAGGGCCCCTATTCCCTATTTAGTGCACTACTTTTGACCAGGGCCCCTATTCCCTATTTAGTGCACTACTTTTGACCAGAACCATATGGGTCATGGTCAACAGTAGTGCACTAAATAGAGAACATGATGTCATTTGGGACGCAGACCCGGCTCACTACTGGAGGAGGAGGATGGTAGGAAATAGGCAACAAGGAAATAGGCAACAAGGTGTGAAAGACAACAGTCTTCCACAAACACAAGAAGCCTTGATTGTTTTGACCCAACATTGATGTATGTATTTCTGGAGGCATGAATCTCCTGAAAGCAGAGATATATCTAATGGTTATATATAGACAATGGAGCTAGCTAAAGGCTCGTTGTTATGGAGACCAGAGCCTGAGCCAGAGAGAGAGAGGTAAGAGGCGTGTGGGGGTGTAAATTAATCTGCGATGGTGTATGCGTGTGCATGTGTGTGTTAGACCTGGGTTCAAATACCTGTGTATTTGAGTATCTATACTGAACAAAAATATAAACGTAACCTGCAATAATTTCAAAGATTTTACTGAGTTACAGTTCATATGAGGAAATCAGTCAATTGAAATAAATTCATTAGGCCCTAATCTATGGATGTTGGTCACAGATACATTACTAAAAAAGTAGGAGCGTGAATCAGAAAACCAGTCAGTATCTGGTGTGACCACCATTTGCCTCATGCAGCGCGACACATCTCCTTCGTTGATCAGGCTGTTGATTGTGGCCTGTGGAATGCTGTTCCACTCCTCTTCAATGGCTGTGCAAAGTTGCTGGATATTGGCGGGAACTGGAACACGCTGTTGTACATGTCGATCCAGAGCATCCCAAACATGCTCAATGGGTAACATGTCTGGTGAGTAATAAGGCCATGGAAGAACTGGGACATTTTCAGAATTGTGTACAGATCCTTGTGACATGGGGCTGTGCATTATCATGCTGAAACATGAGGTGATGGTGGTTGGATGAATGGCAAGACAATGGGTCTCAGGATCTCGTCACGGTATCGCTGTGCATTCAAATTGCCATGGATAAAATGCAATTGTGTTCGTTGTCCGTAGCTTATGCCTGACCATACCATAACCCCACCCCCACCATGGGGCACTCTGTTCACAACTTTGACATCAGCAAACTGCTCGCCCACATGACGCCATACACATGGTCTGCGGTTGTGAAACCGGTTGGACGTATTGCCAAATTCTCTAAAACGCAGTTGGAAGCGGCTTATGATAGAGAAACCAACATTCAGTTATCTTGCAACAGCTCTGGTGGACATTCCTGCAGTTAACATGCCAATTGCACACTCACTCAAAATTTGAGACATCTGTGGCATTGTGTTGTGTGACAAAACTGCACATTTTAGAGTGGCCTTGTATTGTTCCCAGCACAAGGTGCACCTGTGTAATGATCATGCCGTTTAATCAGCTTCTTGATATGCCACACTTGTCAGGTGGATGGATTATCTTGGTAAAGGAGAAATGCTCACTAACAGGGATGTAAACAAATTTGAGCACAACATTTGAGATAAATGAGCTTTTTGTGCGTATGGAATATTTCTGGGATCTTTTATTTCAGCTCATGAAACATAGGACCAACACTTTACATGTTGCATTTATATTGTTGTTCAGTGTAGTATTTAAAATACTTATTTTAATGGTTATTTGAAAAAACAAAATAGTCTATGAAATTATATTTGAGGTTATTTCGAAATACTTATTTCAAATACTATTTTCAAATACCGGGGTTAAATGCATCGGAGTGTATTTGAGTCAGTGTATTTGAGTGTTTTCAAATACTGTGTGTGGGTGTGTGTGTCTATATGTGTGTGTGTGGGTGTGTAAGGTAACCTGCGATGGCGTGAGGGTCAGCTGAATACTCCTGTACGTCCATAACACCACAGTCCAGGGAGGCCTTCAGCTTCTTCAGCTTGGAGGCCGAGGGAGCCACTCTGAACAGACCCTACACACACAGGGAGTCAGGAAGACAGGGAGTCAGGAAGACAGGAAGACAGGGAGTCAGGAAGATAGGAAGACAGGAAGACAGGGAGTCAGGAAGACAGGGAGTTAGGAAGACAGGGAGTCAGGAAGACAGGGAGTCAGGAAGACAGGGAGTCAGGAAGACAGAGTCAGGAAGACAGGGAGTCAGGGAGTCAGGAAGACAGGGAGTCAGGAAGACAGGGAGTCAGGAAGACAGGGAGTCAGGAAGACAGGGAGTCAGGAAGACATGGAGTCAGGAAGACAGGGAGTCAGGAAGACAGGGAGTCAGGGAGTCAGGAAGACAGGGAGTCAGGAAGACAGGGAGTCAGGAAGACAGGGAGTCAGGAAGACATGGAGTCAGGGAGTCAGGAAGACAGGGAGTCAGGAAGACAGGAAGACATGGAGTCAGGAAGACATGGAGTCAGGAAGACAGGAAGACAGGAAGACAGGGAGTCAGGAAGACAGGGAGTCAGGAAGACAGGGAGTCAGGAAGACAGGGAGTCAGAGCAGGGTCATCATAGAGATAAATAGTGAAATATAAATCTAGTACATACTGTAACTTTGTCTACAATTAACACTCTCTAATGGCTAAATCCTATATTAACTCTACTCTGTAATCAGAATGTTTAGTAGTGTTAAGTAGGCTTCATCTGGGTCTGGGAAACTTAGTAGTGTTAAGTAGGCTTCATCTGGGTCTGGGAAACTTAGTAGTGTTAAGTAGGCTTCATCTGGGTCTGGGAACTTAGTAGTGTTAAGTAGACTTCATCTGGGTCTGGGAAACTTAGTAGTGTTAAGTAGACTTCATCTGGGTCTGGGAAACTTAGTAGTGTTAAGTAGGCTTCATCTGGGTCTGGGAAACTTAGTAGTGTTAAGTAGGCTTCATCTGGGTCTGGGAAACTTAGTAGTGTAAAGTAGGCTTCATCTGGGCCTGGGAAACTTAGTAGTGTTAAGTAGGCTTCATCTGGGTCTGGGAAACTTAGTAGTGTTAAGTAGACTTCATCTGGGTCTGGGTAACTAAGTAGTGTTAAGTAGACTTCATCTGGGTCTGGGAAACTTAGTAGTGTTAAGTAGGCTTCATCTGGGTCTGGGAAACTTAGTAGTGTTAAGTAGACTTCATCTGGGTCTGGGAAACTTAGTAGTGTTAAGTAGACTTCATCTGGGTCTGGGAAACTTAGTAGTGTTAAGTAGACTTCATCTGGGTCTGGGTAACTTAGTAGTGTTAAGTAGACTTCATCTGGGTCTGGGAAACTTAGTAGTGTTAAGTAGGCTTCATCTGGGTCTGGGAAACTTAGTAGTGTTAAGTAGACTTCATCTGGGTCTGGGAAACTTAGTAGTGTTAAGTAGGCTTCATCTGGGTCTGGGAAACTTAGTGTTACGTAGGCTACATCTGGGTCTGGGAAACTTAGTGTTACGTAGGCTACATCTGGGTCTGGGAAACTTAGTGTTACGTAGGCTACATCTGGGTCTGGGAAACGTAGTGTTACGTAGGCTACATCTGGGTCTGGGAAACTTAGTAGTGTTAAATAGGCTTCACCTGAGTCTGGGAAACTTTGTGTTAAGAAGGCTTCATCTGGGTCTGGGAAACTTAGTGTAAAGCAGGCTTCATCTTTTTCTATACCTCCTCCTGCATGCCACACTCCAGCAGCATTGTGACACAGGCCTCGATGGGGAAGGCGATCTCTCTGCTGCTGATGGTCAGGTGTTCCTCCAGGGCCTTGCCATACGAAGGCTTCTCCACCCACGCCTCTGTGGCAGTACAACACATTATACAACAGTTAGACACACGAGGAGCAGACAGGCATGTGTACATGTGCAGGCATGGACGAGCTCTCTCTCACACACACACACACACACACACACACATAGACACACACACACACACACACATTACTCACCCTGGTGAGCTTTAATGGTGGGCAGGACACTCTGGAGGATCTCTAGAGACTTCCTGTGATATTCTGCCTGGATCTCTATGAGCTACAGGGAGACACACAGAGACACAGGGACAGAGAGGGGGACAGGGACAGAGACACAGGGACAGAGAGGGGGACAGGGACAGAGACACAGGGATAGAGAGGGGGACAGAGACACAGGGATAGAGAGGGGGACAGAGACACAGGGACAGAGACAGAGACAGAGAGGGGCACAGTGACACAGGGACAGAGAGGGGGACCGAGACACAGGGACAGAGAGGGAGACAGAGAGACACACAGGGAAACAGAGGGTGACAGAGGGACACAAGAGGGAGACAGTGGGACACAGAGGGAGAAAGAGAGACACAGGGGGAGACAGAGGGACACAGAGAGACACAGAGGGACAGAGGGTGACAGAAGGACAGAGAGACACAGAGGGAGAGAGGGGTAAAACGGTGAGGTTTAAACAACCGCTCATCTATATGACTGTAAAAAGGAATCAAGGTCATCTGAAGGGCAAATGCATTGATACAGAAAATGTACTAACCGTCTGAAAGTAGTTTGCATAGTCTATTTCTTTGGCCACAAAATTATACATATCCGCTGATAGTTGATCCTGGAAAAGAGAATAAGAAATTACCTTAATACAGCCTGGAACCTTGTAGTGGTTAATACAGCCTGTAACCTTGTAGTGTTTAATACAGCCTGTAACCTTAATACAGCCTGTAACCTTGTAGTGGTTAATACAGCCTGTAACCTTGTAGTGGTTAATACAGCCTGTAACCTTGTAGTGGTTAATACAGCCTGTAACCTTGTAGTGGTTAATACAGCCTGTAACCTTGTAGTGGTTAATACAGCCTGTAACCTTAATACAGCCTGTAACCTTAATACAGCCTGTAACCGTAATACAGCCTGTAACCTTAATACAGCCTGTAACCTTGTAGTGGTTAATACAGCCTGTAACCTTGTAGTGGTTAATACAGCCTGTAACCTTGTAGTGGTTAATACAGCCTGTAACCTTGTAGTGGTTAATGCAGCCTGTAACCTTGTAGTGGTTAATACAGCCTGTAACCTTGTAGTGGTTAATACAGCCTGTAACCTTGTAGTGGTTAATACAGCCTGTAACCTTGTAGTGGTTAATACAGCCTGTAACCTTGTAGTGGTTAATACAGCCTGTAACCTTGTAGTGGTTAATACAGCCTGGAACCTTGTAGTGGTTAATACAGTCTGTAACCTTGTAGTGGTTAATACAGTCTGTAACCTTGTAGTGGTTAATACAGCCTGTAAATGTAGTGGTTAATACAGCCTGTAACCTTGAAGTGGTTAATACAGCCTGTAACCTTGTAGTGGTTAATACAGCCTGTAACCTTGTAGTGGTTAATACAGCCTGTAACCTTGTAGTGGTTAATACAGTCTGTAACCTTGTAGTGGTTAATACAGCCTGTAACCCTAATACAGCCTGGAACCTTGTAGTGGTTAATACAGCCTGTAACCTTGTAGTGGTTAATACAGCCTGTAACCTTGTAGTAGTTAATACAGCCTGTAACCTTGTAGTGGTTAATACAGCCTGTAACCTTGTAGTGGTTAATACAGCCTGTAACCTTGTAGTGGTTAATACAGCCTGTAACCTTGTAGTGGTTAATACAGCCTGTAACCTTGTAGTGGTTAATACAGCCTGTAACCCTAATACAGCCTGTAACCTTGTAGTGGTTAATACAGCCTGTAACCTTGTAGTGGTTAATACAGCCTGTAACCTTGTAGTGGTTAATACAGCCTGTAACCTTGTAGTGGTTAATACAGCCTGTAACCTTGTAGTGGTTATACAGCCTGTAACCTTGTAGTGGTTAATACAGCCTGTAACCTTGTAGTGGTTAATACAGCCTGTAACCTTGTAGTGGTTAATACAGCCTGTAACCTTGTAGTGGTTAATACAGCCTGTAACCCTAATACAGCCTGTAACCTTGTAGTGGTTAATACAGTCTGTAACCTTGTAGTGGTTAATACAGCCTGTAACCCTAATACAGCCTGTAACCTTGTAGTGGTTAATACAGCCTGTAACCTTGAAGTGGTTAATACAGCCTGTAACCCTAATACAGCCTGTAACCTTGTAGTGGTTAATACAGTCTGTAACCTTGAAGTGGTTAATACAGCCTGTAACCTTGTAGTGGTTAATACAGCCTGTAACCTTGTAGTGGTTAATACAGCCTGTAACCTTGTAGTGGTTAATACAGCCTGTAACCCTAATACAGCCTGGAACCTTGTAGTGGTTAATACAGCCTGTAACCTTGTAGTGGTTAATACAACCTTGTAGTGGTTAATACAGCCTGTAACCCTAATACAGCCTGTAACCTTGTAGTGGTTAATACAGCCTGTAACCTTGTAAGTGGTTAATACAGCCTGTAACCTTGTAGTGGTTAATACAGCCTGTAACCTTGTAGTGGTTAATACAGCCTGTAACCTTGTAGTGGTTAATACAGCCTGTAACCTTGTAGTGGTTAATACAGCCTGTAACCTTGTAGTGGTTAATACAGCCTGTAACCTTGTAGTGGTTAATACAGCCTGTAACCTTGTAGTGGTTAATACAGCCTGTAACCTTGTAGTGGTTAATACAGCCTGTAACCTTGTAGTGGTTAATACAGCCTGTAACCTTGTAGTGGTTAATACAGCCTGTAACCTTGTAGTGGTTAATACAGCCTGTAACCTTGTAGTGGTTAATACAGCCTGTAACCTTGTAGTGGTTAATACAGCCTGTAACCTTGTAGTGGTTAATACAGCCTGTAACCTTGTAGTGGTTAATACAGCCTGTACAGCCTGCTAACTTGTAGTGGTTAATACAGCCTGTACCTGTAGTGGTTAATACAGTCTGTAACCTTGTAGTGGTTAATACAGTCTGTAACCTTGTAGTGGTTAATACAGCCTGTAACCTTGTAGTGGTTAATACAGCCTGTAACCTTGTAGTGGTTAATACAGCCTGTAACCTTGTAGTAGTTAATACAGCCTGTAACCTTGTAGTGGTTAATACAGCCTGTAACCTTGTAGTGGTTAATACAGTCTGTAACCTTGTAGTGGTTAATACAGCCTGTAACCTTGTAGTGGTTAATACAGTCTGTAACCTTGTAGTGGTTAATACAGCCTGTAACTTGTAGTGGTTAATACAGCCTGTAACCTTGTAGTGGTTAATACAGCCTGTAACCTTGTAGTGGTTAATACAGTCTGTAACCTTGTAGTGGTTAATAAAGTCTGTAACCTTGTAGTGGTTAATACAGTCTGTAACCTTGTAGTGGTTAATACAGCCTGTAACCTTGAGTGGTTAATACAGCCTGTAACCTTGTAGTGGTTAATACAGCCTGTAACCTTGTAGTGGTTAATACAGCCTGTAACCTTGTAGTGGTTAATACAGCCTGTAACCTTGTAGTGGTTAATACAGCCTGTAACCTTGTAGTGGTTAATACAGCCTGTAACCTTGTAGTGGTTAATACAGCCTGTAACCTTGTAGTGGTTAATACAGCCTGTAACCTTGTAGTGGTTAATACAGCCTGTAACCTTGTAGTGGTTAATACAGCCTGTAACCTTGTAGTGGTTAATACAGCCTGTAACCTTGTAGTGGTTAATACAGCCTGTAACCTTGTAGTGGTTAATACAGCCTGTAACCTTGTAGTGGTTAATACAGCCTGTAACCTTGTAGTGGTTAATACAGCCTGTAACCTTGTAGTGGTTAATACAGCCTGTAACCTTGTAGTGGTTAATACAGCCTGTAACCTTGTAGTGGTTAATACAGCCTGTAACCTTGTAGTGGTTAATACAGCCTGTAACCTTGTAGTGGTTAATACAGCCTGTAACCTTGTAGTGGTTAATACAGCCTGTAACCTTGTAGTGGTTAATACAGCCTGTAACCTTGTAGTGGTTAATACAGCCTGTAACCTTGTAGTGGTTAATACAGCCTGTAACCTTGTAGTGGTTAATACAGCCTGTAACCTTGTAGTGGTTAATACAGCCTGTAACCTTGTAGTGGTTAATACAGCCTGTAACCTTGTAGTGGTTAATACAGCCTGTAACCTTGTAGTGGTTAATACAGCCTGTAACCCTAATACAGCCTGTAACCTTGTAGTGGTTAATACAGCCTGTAACCTTGTAGTGGTTAATACAGCCTGTAACCTTGTAGTGGTTAATACAGCCTGTAACCCTAATACAGCCTGTAACCTTGTAGTGGTTAATACAGTCTGTAACCTTGTAGTGGTTAATACAGCCTGTAACCCTAATACAGCCTGTAACCTTGTAGTGGTTAATACAGCCTGTAACCTTGTAGTGGTTAATACAGCCTGTAACCTTGTAGTGGTTAATACAGTCTGTAACCTTGTAGTGGTTAATACAGTCTGTAACCTTGTAGTGGTTAATACAGCCTGTAAATGTAGTGGTTAATACAGCCTGTAACCTTGTAGTAGTTAATACAGCCTGTAACCTTGTAGTAGTTAATACAGCCTGTAACCTTGTAGTGGTTAATACAGCCTGTAAATGTAGTGGTTAATACAGCCTGTAACCTTGTAGTAGTTAATACAGCCTGTAACCTTGTAGTAGTTAATACAGCCTGTAACCTTGTAGTGGTTAATACAGCCTGTAACCTTGTAGTGGTTAATACAGCCTGTAACCTTGTAGTAGTTAATACAGCCTGTAACCTTGTAGTAGTTAATACAGCCTGTAACCTTGTAGTGGTTAATACAGCCTGTAACCTTGTAGTGGTTAATACAGCCTGTAACCTTGTAGTGGTTAATACAGTCTGTAACCTTGTAGTGGTTAATACAGTCTGTAACCTTGTAGTGGTTAATACAGCCTGTAACCTTGTAGTGGTTAATACAGCCTGTAACCTTGTAGTAGTTAATACAGCATGTAACCTTGTAGTGGTTAATACAGCCTGTAACCTTGTAGTGGTTAATACAGCCTGTAACCTTGAAGTGGTTAATACAGCCTGTAACCTTGAAGTGGTTAATACAGCCTGTAACCTTGTAGTGGTTAATACAGCCTGGAACCTTGTAGTGGTTAATACAGCCTGTACCCTTGTAGTGGTTAATACAGCCTGTAACCTTGTAGTGGTTAATACAGCCTGGAACCTTGTAGTAGTTAATACAGCATGTAACCTTGTAGTGGTTAATACAGCCTGTAACCTTGTAGTGGTTAATACAGCCTGTAACCTTGAAGTGGTTAATACAGCCTGTAACCTTGAAGTGGTTAATACAGCCTGTAACCTTGTAGTGGTTAATACAGCCTGGAACCTTGTAGTGGTTAATACAGCCTGTAACCTTGAAGTGGTTAATACAGTCTGTAACCTTGTAGTGGTTATTACAGCCTGTAACCTTGAAGTGGTTAATACAGTCTGTAACCTTGTAGTGGTTAATACAGCCTGTAACCTTAATACAGCCTGTAACCTTGTAGTGGTTAATACAGCCTGTAACCTTGTAGTGGTTAATACAGCCTGTAACCTTGTAGTGGTTAATACAGCCTGGAACCTTGTAGTGGTTAATACAGCCTGTAACCTTGTAGTGGTTAATACAGCCTGTAACCTTGTAGTGGTTAATACAGTCTGTAACCTTGTAGTGGTTAATACAGCCTGTAACCTTGTAGTGGTTAATACAGCCTGTAACCTTGTAGTGGTTAATACAGTCTGGAACCTTGTAGTGGTTAATACAGCCTGTAACCTTAATACAGCCTGTAACCTTGTAGTGGTTAATGTAGTTTCATGGTGTGGGGGAGGACAGTGGAATACACTAAGTGAAGGAGGAGGAGCCTGAACCTCTAGAACCCTGTGACTCACCCTGCAGATCTCCATCCTATTGGCTGCCTCTTCCATCTCCTCTCTGAGGGCCTCCCCCTTGGCCCCGCCCGCCTGCAGGTTGCTAGGGTGACTGGAGGACTTGGACGACTGGTGAAACCTACAGGAAAGGAGGAGACAGAAGAAGAGTTAGGAGGAGGGATGGAACACCAACACACAGACAGCATCCCAAAGGGCATCCTATTCCAGGCTATATAGTGCACTACTTCTGACCAGTAGCGCACTATGTAGGGATTAGGGCGCGATTTGAGACACAACCACTGAGGGAAGGAACATGCACTTCTAAGCATTATTCTAAACATGAGCATGTCTTAAGAGGTGAAGGCCAGTGAAGAGGGTGGAAGGATGTATGTTAACATGCAGTCCATCCCTCACCGTGTGCGAGCTGAGTCCATGTCCAGCACCAGCTTGGCTAAATGTTTCCTCTGTTTCTGGATGTTGGGAATGTCCACCTGGGAAGAGACAGGAACACATCAAACCTCCTCTATAATGTATCTCCACTACATTCACTTATCTACTAGTTAAATGGGAGTGGAGATGGGAGGGATATTCCACCACCCTGAAGTTAATAGACAATAATGAACATGCTGACATTGTGTCTTAACGATCATGTTCAGTCAGAGACAGTAATGATGAATGTTGTGGGCAGCCTCTGGACAGACAATTATAACAATTATAACTTCAAATAATGTATGGCTAGGGACAGTAGGACTCACCTCATCATAGAGACAGTAGAACTCACCTCATCATAGTGACAGTAGGACTCACCTCATCATAGAGACAGTAGGACTCACCTCATCATAGGGACAGTAGGACTCACCTCATCATAGTGACAGTAGGACTCACCTCATCATAGAGACAGTAGGACTCACCTCATCATAGAGACAGTAGGACTCACCTCATCATAGAGACAGTAGAACTCACCTCATCATAGAGACAGTAGGACTCACCTCATCATAGAGACAGTAGGACTCACCTCATCATAGGGACAGTAGGACTCACCTCATCATAGAGACAGTAGTACTCACCTCATCATAGAGACAGTAGGACTCACCTCATCATAGAGACAGTAGTACTCACCTCAGCCAGCTCATAGAGAGGCTCCACCTCATCATAGACAGTAGGACTCACCTCATCATAGACAGTAGGACTCACCTCAGCCAGCTCATAGAGAGGCTCCACCACATCCTTCTCTATCTGGAACTCAAACTGAATCAGTTCCTGGGCCAGCTTCTCCTCTGTCTCCCCACACAGGTTCAGCATCTTCCTGTTAGGGGAACAGAGCCAATCAAAACATCAGCTAGGTCCCTGCCACAGCCAATCACAATGTCAGCTAGGTCCCTGCCACAGCCAATCACAATGTCAGCTAGGTCCCAGTCAATCACAACATCAGCTAGGACCCGGCCACAAGCAATCACAACGCCAGAGAGGACGCAGCCATAGCCAATCACAACGTCAGCTAGGACCCGGCTTCAGCTAATCAGAATGCATGGGATAGAGAACAAGGTCAAAGAGGACAGAGTGGAATTATGGCAGAATCAACATAAAAAAAGTGTGTGTGTGTGTGTGTGTGTGTGTGTGTGCGTGCGTGCGTGCGTGCGTGCGTGTGTGCGTGTGTGAGAGTGAGAGTGCGTATACAGGGACTCACCCTAGTAGAGAGTCGTCCCCTAGCACAGCAGCTCCTTCTACCATACATTGTGCCAGGATGGTTAGTGGGAGCTTTTTCTGATACAAGACAGACAGAATTAACATGCAGTATTTCATATCAGCGCACAAGGTAGCAGAACATGTTCCTCTGTCACTGTGAACGGGGATATTATGGTCTTGTATTTATTCCTGGTTTATTTGAATAGGACAGATAGAAACTCACAGACACATTGAATAAACAAGAATCCGATAGGTCCTTACCGAGGGAGACTTGACTGATTTCTTCTCTCTCTCTTCAGCCCCTTGCTGACCCTGCAGGCAGGCCGTCAGCTTCTTGTGAGTGCTGTGGGTCACCTGTTTGACCAGGTCCAACCGCTTCTCCACCTAGACCAGCACAGCAACACGTATCAGACACCGCGCTAGCAGGTAGGCCAGAAATCACACACACAGGCACGCGCACGCACACACACACACACACTTATTTACCTGCAGAAGATCGTCGCTTAACACTTCAGTTTTTTCTGCCCTAGAAAGAGTAAACATACCAGTCAGGATTGGGTTAGGGTGGAGTGGATAGAAGGAGAAAACATACCAGTCAGGACTGGGTTAGGGTGGAGAGGGTAGAAGGAGAAAACATACCAGTCAGGATTGGGTTAGGGTGGAGAGGGTAGAAGGAGTAAACATACCAGTCAGGATTGGGTTAGGGTGGAGAGGGTAGAAGGAGAAAACATACCAGTCAGGATTGGGTTAGGGTGGAGAGGGTAGAAGGAGATTACATACCAGTCAGGATTGGGTTAGGGTGGAGAGGATAGAAGGAGAAAACATACCAGTCAGGATTGGGTTAGGGTGGAGAGGGTAGAAGGAGTAAACATACCAGTCAGGATTGGGTTAGGGTGGAGAGGGTAGAAGGAGAAAACATACCAGTCAGGACTGGGTTAGGGTGGAGAGGGTAGAAGGAGAAAACATACCAATCAGGATTGGGTTAGGGTGGAGAGGATAGAAGGAGAAAACATACCAGTCAGGATTGGGTTAGGGTGGAGAGGGTAGAAGGATAAAACATACCAGTCAGGATTGGGTTAGGGTGGAGAGGATAGAAGGAGAAAACATACCAGTCAGGATTGGGTTAGGGTGGAGAGGGTAGAAGGAGAAAACATACCAGTCAGGATTGGGTTAGGGTGGAGAGGATAGAAGGAGAAAACATACCAGTCAGGACTGGGTTAGGGTGGAGAGGGTAGAAGGAGAAAACATACCAGTCAGGATTGGGTTAGGGTGGAGAGGATAGAAGGAGAAAACATACCAGTCAGGATTGGGTTAGGGTGGAGAGGGTAGAAGGAGAAAACATACCAGTCAGGATTGGGTTAGGGTGGAGAGGATAGAAGGAGTAAACATACCAGTCAGGATTGGATTAGGGTGGAGAGGGTAGAAGGAGATTACATACCAGTCAGGATTGGGTTAGGGTGGAGAGGATAGAAGGAGAAAACATACCAGTCAGGATTGGGTTAGGGTGGAGAGGGTAGAAGGAGAAAACATACCAGTCAGGATTGGGTTAGGGTGGAGAGGAAAGAAGGAGTAAACATACCAGTCAGGATTGGGTTAGGGTGGAGAGGATAGAAGGAGAAAACATACCAGTCAGGATTGGGTTAGGGTGGAGAGGATAGAAGGAGAAAACATACCAGTCATGATTGGGTTAGGGTGGAGAGGGTAGAAGGAGAAAACATACCAGTCAGGATTGGGTTAGGGTGGAGAGGGTAGAAGGAGAAAACATACCAGTCAGGATTGGGTTAGGGTGGAGAGGATAGAAGGAGAAAACATACCAGTCAGGATTGGGTTAGGGTGGAGAGGGTAGAAGGAGAAAACATACCAGTCAGGATTGGGTTAGGGTGGAGAGGATAGAAGGAGTAAACATACCAGTCAGGATTGGGTTAGGGTGGAGAGGGTAGAAGGAGAAAACATACCAGTCAGGACTGGGTTAGGGTGGAGAGGGTAGAAGGAGAAAACATACCAGTCAGGACTGGGTTAGGGTGGAGAGGGTAGAAGGAGTAAACATACAAGTCAGGATTGGGTTAGGGTGGAGAGGGTAGAAGGAGAAACCATACCAGTCAGGATTGGGTTAGGGTGGAGAGGGTAGAAGGAGAAAACATACCAGTCAGGATTGGGTTAGGGTGGAGAGGGTAGAAGGAGAAAACATACCAGTCAGGATTGGGTTAGGGTGGAGAGGATAGAAGGAGAAAACATACCAGTCAGGATTGGGTTAGGGTGGAGAGGGTAGAAGGAGAAAACATACCAGTCAGGATTGGGTTAGGGTGGAGAGGATAGAAGGAGAAAACATACCAGTCAGGATTGGGTTAGGGTGGAGAGGGTAGAAGGAGTAAACATACCAGTCAGGATTGGGTTAGGGTGGAGAGGGTAGAAGGAGATTACATACCAGTCAGGATTGGGTTAGGGTGGAGAGGATAGAAGGAGAAAACATACCAGTCAGGATTGGGTTAGGGTGGAGAGGGTAGAAGGAGAAAACATACCAGTCAGGATTGGGTTAGGGTGGAGAGGATAGAAGGAGAAAACATACCAGTCAGGATTGGGTTAGGGTGGAGAGGATAGAAGGAGAAAACATACCAGTCAGGACTGGGTTAGGGTGGAGAGGGTAGAAGGAGAAAACATACCAGTCAGGATTGGGTTAGGGTGGAGAGGATAGAAGGAGTAAACATACCAGTCAGGATTGGGTTAGGGTGGAGAGGATAGAAGGAGAAAACATACCAGTCAGGATTGGGTTAGGGTGGAGAGGGTAGAAGGAGAAAACATACCAGTCAGGATTGGGTTAGGGTGGAGAGGATAGAAGGAGAAAACATACCAGTCAGGATTGGGTTAGGGTGGAGAGGGTAGAAGGAGTAAACATACCAGTCAGGATTGGGTTAGGGTGGAGAGGGTAGAAGGAGATTACATACCAGTCAGGATTGGGTTAGGGTGGAGAGGATAGAAGGAGAAAACATACCAGTCAGGATTGGGTTAGGGTGGAGAGGGTAGAAGGAGAAAACATACCAGTCAGGATTGGGTTAGGGTGGAGAGGATAGAAGGAGAAAACATACCAGTCAGGATTGGGTTAGGGTGGAGAGGATAGAAGGAGAAAACATACCAGTCAGGACTGGGTTAGGGTGGAGAGGGTAGAAGGAGAAAACATACCAGTCAGGATTGGGTTAGGGTGGAGAGGATAGAAGGAGTAAACATACCAGTCAGGATTGGGTTAGGGTGGAGAGGATAGAAGGAGAAAACATACCAGTCAGGATTGGGTTAGGGTGGAGAGGGTAGAAGGAGAAAACATACCAGTCAGGACTGGGTTAGGGTG
The DNA here is from genome assembly GCF_016432855.1 of Salvelinus namaycush. Classification (NCBI taxonomy): domain Eukaryota; kingdom Metazoa; phylum Chordata; class Actinopteri; order Salmoniformes; family Salmonidae; genus Salvelinus; species Salvelinus namaycush. The sequence goes on along the minus strand of NC_052309.1, from coordinate 88,619,547 downwards.
GAGAGGGTAGAAGGAGAAAACATACCAGTCAGGACTGGGTTAGGGTGGAGAGGGTAGAAGGAGAAAACATACCAGTCAGGATTGGGTTAGGGTGGAGAGGGTAGAAGGAGAAACATACCAGTCAGGATTGGGTTAGGGTGGAGAGGGTAGAAGGAGAAAACATACCAGTCAGGATTGGGTTAGGGTGGAGAGGGTAGAAGGAGAAAACATACCAGTCAGGATTGGGTTAGGGTGGAGAGGGTAGAAGGAGAAAACATACCAGTCAGGATTGGGTTAGGGTGGAGAGGGTAGAAGGAAAAAACATACCAGTCAGGATTGGGTTAGGGTGGAGAGGATAGAAGGAGAAAACATACCAGTCAGGATTGGGTTAGGGTGGAGAGGGTAGAAGGAGAAAACATACCAGTCAGGATTGGGTTAGGGTGGAGAGGGTAGAAGGAGAAAACATACCAGTCAGGATTGGGTTAGGGTGGAGAGGGTAGAAGGAGAAAACATACCAGTCAGGATTGGGTTAGGGTGGAGAGGGTAGAAGGAGAAAACATACCAGTCAGGATTGGGTTAGGGTGGAGAGGGTAGAAGGAGAAAACATACCAGTCAGGATTGGGTTAGGGTGGAGAGGGTAGAAGGAGAAAACATACCAGTCAGGATTGGGTTAGGGTGGAGAGGGTAGAAGGAGAAAACATACCAGTCAGGATTGGGTTAGGGTGGAGAGGGTAGAAGGAGAAAACATACCAGTCAGGACTGGGTTAGGGTGGAGAGGATAGAAGGAGAAAACATACCAGTCAGGATTGGGTTAGGGTGGAGAGGGTAGAAGGAGAAAACATACCAGTCAGGATTGGGTTAGGGTGGAGAGGGTAGAAGGAGAAAACATACCAGTCAGGATTGGGTTAGGGTGGAGAGGGTAGAAGGAGAAAACATACCAGTCAGGACTGGGTTAGGGTGGAGAGGGTAGAAGGAGAAAACATACCAGTCAGGATTGGGTTAGGGTGGAGAGGGTAGAAGGAGAAAACATACCAGTCAGGATTGGGTTAGGGTGGAGAAGATAGAAGGAGAAAACATACCAGTCAGGATTGGGTTAGGGTGGAGAGGGTAGAAGGAGTAAACATACCAGTCAGGATTGGGTTAGGGTGGAGAGGGTAGAAGGAGAAAACATACCAGTCAGGATTGGGTTAGGGTGGAGAGGGTAGAAGGAGAAAACATACCAGTCAGGACTGGGTTAGGGTGGAGAGGGTAGAAGGAGAAAACATACCAGTCAGGATTGGGTTAGGGTGGAGAGGATAGAAGGAGAAAACATACCAGTCAGGATTGGGTTAGGGTGGAGAGGGTAGAAGGAGAAAACATACCAGTCAGGATTGGGTTAGGGTGGAGAGGGTAGAAGGAGAAAACATACCAGTCAGGATTGGGTTAGGGTGGAGAGGATAGAAGGAGAAAACATACCAGTCAGGATTGGGTTAGGGTGGAGAGGGTAGAAGGAGAAAACATACCAGTCAGGATTGGGTTAGGGTGGAGAGGGTAGAAGGAGAAAACATACCAGTCAGGATTGGGTTAGGGTGGAGAGGATAGAAGGAGAAAACATACCAGTCAGGATTGGGTTAGGGTGGAGAGGGTAGAAGGAGAAAACATACCAGTCAGGATTGGGTTAGGGTGGAGAGGATAGAAGGAGAAAACATACCAGTCAGGATTGGATTAGGGTGGAGAGGATAGAAGGAGAAAACATACCAGTCAGGATTGGGTTAGGGTGGAGAGGATAGAAGGAGTAAACATATCAGTCAGGATTGGGTTAGGGTGGAGAGGGTAGAAGGAGAAACCATACCAGTCAGGATTGGGTTAGGGTGGAGAGGGTAGAAGGAGAAAACATACCAGTCAGGATTGGGTTAGGGTGGAGAGGGTAGAAGGAGAAAACATACCAGTCAGGATTGGGTTAGGGTGGAGAGGATAGAAGGAGTAAACATACCAGTCAGGATTGGGTTAGGGTGGAGAGGGTAGAAGGAGAAAACATACCAGTCAGGATTGGGTTAGGGTGGAGCGGGTAGAAGGAGAAAACATACCAGTCAGGATTGGGTTAGGGTGGAGAGGATAGAAGGAGAAAACATACCAGTCAGGATTGGGTTAGGGTGGAGAGTAGAAGGAGAAAACATACCAGTCAGGATTGGGTTAGGGTGGAGAGGGTAGAAGGAGAAAACATTCCAGTCAGGATTGGGTTAGGGTGGAGAGGATAGAAGGAGAAAACATACCAGTCAGGATTGGGTTAGGGTGGAGAGGGTAGAAGGAGAAAACATACCAGTCAGGATTGGGTTAGGGTGGAGAGGATAGAAGGAGAAAACATACCAGTCAGGATTGGGTTAGGGTGGAGAGGGTAGAAGGAGAAAACATACCAGTCAGGATTGGGTTAGGGTGGAGAGGGTAGAAGGAGAAAACATACCAGTCAGGATTGGGTTAGGGTGGAGAGGGTAGAAGGAGAAAACATACCAGTCAGGATTGGGTTAGGGTGGAGAGGATAGAAGGAGAAAACATACCAGTCAGGATTGGGTTAGGGTGGAGAGGATAGAAGGAGAAAACATACCAGTCAGGATTGGGTTAGGGTGGAGAGGGTAGAAGGAGAAAACATACCAGTCAGGATTGGGTTAGGGTGGAGAGGGTAGAAGGAGTAAACATACCAGTCAGGATTGGGTTAGGGTGGAGAGGGTAGAAGGAGTAAACATACCAGTCAGGATTGGGTTAGGGTGGAGAGGATAGAAGGAGAAAACATACCAGTCAGGATTGGGTTAGGGTGGAGAGGGTAGAAGGACCAAACATACCAGTCAGGATTGGGTTAGGGTGGAGAGGGTAGAAGGAGTAAACATACCAGTCAGGATTGGGTTAGGGTGGAGAGGGTAGAAGGAGTAAACATACCAGTCAGGATTGGGTTAGGGTGGAGAGGATAGAAGGAGTAAACATACCAGTCAGGATTGGGTTAGGGTGGAGAGGATAGAAGGAGAAAACATACCAGTCAGGATTGGGTTAGGGTGGAGAGGGTAGAAGGAGAAAACATACCAGTCAGGATTGGGTTAGGGTGGAGAGGGTAGAAGGAGAAAACATACCAGTCAGGATTGGGTTAGGGTGGAGAGGGTAGAAGGAGAAAACATACCAGTCAGGATTGGGTTAGGGTGGAGAGGGTAGAAGGAGAAAACATACCAGTCAGGATTGGGTTAGGGTGGAGAGGGTAGAAGGAGAAAACATACCAGTCAGGATTGGGTTAGGGTGGAGAGGGTAGAAGGAGAAAACATACCAGTCAGGATTGGGTTAGGGTGGAGAGGGTAGAAGGAGAAAAAATACCAGTCAGGATTGGGTTAGGGTGGAGAGGGTAGAAGGAGAAAACATACCAGTCAGGATTGGGTTAGGGTGGAGAGGGTAGAAGGAGAAAACATACCAGTCAGGACTGGGTTAGGGTGGAGAGGATAGAAGGAGAAAACATACCAGTCAGGATTGGGTTAGGGTGGAGAGGGTAGAAGGAGAAAACATACCAGTCAGGATTGGGTTAGGGTGGAGAGGGTAGAAGGAGAAAACATACCAGTCAGGATTGGGTTAGGGTGGAGAGGGTAGAAGGAGAAAACATACCAGTCAGGACTGGGTTAGGGTGGAGAGGGTAGAAGGAGAAAACATACCAGTCAGGATTGGGTTAGGGTGGAGAGGGTAGAAGGAGAAAACATACCAGTCAGGATTGGGTTAGGGTGGAGAGGATAGAAGGAGAAAACATACCAGTCAGGATTGGGTTAGGGTGGAGAGGGTAGAAGGAGTAAACATACCAGTCAGGATTGGGTTAGGGTGGAGAGGGTAGAAGCAGAAAACATACCAGTCAGGATTGGGTTAGGGTGGAGAGGGTAGAAGGAGAAAACATACCAGTCAGGATTGGGTTAGGGTGGAGAGGATAGAAGGAGAAAACATACCAGTCAGGATTGGGTTAGGGTGGAGAGGGTAGAAGGAGAAAACATACCAGTCAGGATTGGGTTAGGGTGGAGAGGGTAGAAGGAGAAAACATACCAGTCAGGATTGGGTTAGGGTGGAGAGGATAGAAGGAGAAAACATACCAGTCAGGATTGGGTTAGGGTGGAGAGGGTAGAAGGAGAAAACATACCAGTCAGGATTGGGTTAGGGTGGAGAGGGTAGAAGGAGAAAACATACCAGTCAGGATTGGGTTAGGGTGGAGAGGATAGAAGGAGAAAACATACCAGTCAGGATTGGGTTAGGGTGGAGAGGATAGAAGGAGAAAACATACCAGTCAGGATTGGGTTAGGGTGGAGAGGATAGAAGGAGTAAACATATCAGTCAGGATTGGGTTAGGGTGGAGAGGGTAGAAGGAGAAACCATACCAGTCAGGATTGGGTTAGGGTGGAGAGGGTAGAAGGAGAAAACATACCAGTCAGGATTGGGTTAGGGTGGAGAGGGTAGAAGAAGAAAACATACCAGTCAGGATTGGGTTAGGGTGGAGAGGATAGAAGGAGTAAACATACCAGTCAGGATTGGGTTAGGGTGGAGAGGATAGAAGGAGTAAAACATACCAGTCAGGATTGGGTTAGGGTGGAGAGGGTAGAAGGAGAAAACATACCAGTCAGGATTGGGTTAGGGTGGAGAGGGTAGAAGGAGAAAACATACCAGTCAGGATTGGGTTAGGGTGGAGAGGGTAGAAGGAGAAAACATACCAGTCAGGATTGGGTTAGGGTGGAGAGGGTAGAAGGAGAAAACATACCAGTCAGGATTGGGTTAGGGTGGAGAGGATAGAAGGAGAAAACATACCAGTCAGGATTGGGTTAGGGTGGAGAGGGTAGAAGGAGTAAACATACCAGTCAGGATTGGGTTAGGGTGGAGAGGGTAGAAGGAGAAAACATACCAGTCAGGATTGGGTTAGGGTGGAGAGGGTAGAAGGAGAAAACATACCAGTCAGGACTGGGTTAGGGTGGAGAGGGTAGAAGGAGAAAACATACCAGTCAGGATTGGGTTAGGGTGGAGAGGATAGAAGGAGAAAACATACCAGTCAGGATTGGGTTAGGGTGGAGAGGGTAGAAGGAGAAAACATACCAGTCAGGATTGGGTTAGGGTGGAGAGGGTAGAAGAGAAAACATACCAGTCAGGATTGGGTTAGGGTGGAGAGGATAGAAGGAGTAAACATACCAGTCAGGATTGGGTTAGGGTGGAGAGGATAGAAGGAGTAAACATACCAGTCATGACTGGGTTAGGGTGGAGAGGGTAGAAGGAGAAAACATACCAGTCAGGATTGGGTTAGGGTGGAGAGGGTAGAAGGAGAAAACATACCAGTCAGGACTGGGTTAGGGTGGAGAGGGTAGAAGGAGAAAACATACCAGTCAGGATTGGGTTAGGGTGGAGAGGGTAGAAGGAGAAAACATACCAGTCAGGATTGGGTTAGGGTGGAGAGGATAGAAGGAGAAAACATACCAGTCAGGATTGGGTTAGGGTGGAGAGGGTAGAAGGAGTAAACATACCAGTCAGGATTGGGTTAGGGTGGAGAGGGTAGAAGGAGAAAACATACCAGTCAGGATTGGGTTAGGGTGGAGAGGGTAGAAGGAGAAAACATACCAGTCAGGACTGGGTTAGGGTGGAGAGGGTAGAAGGAGAAAACATACCAGTCAGGATTGGGTTAGGGTGGAGAGGATAGAAGGAGAAAACATACCAGTCAGGATTGGGTTAGGGTGGAGAGGGTAGAAGGAGAAAACATACCAGTCAGGATTGGGTTAGGGTGGAGAGGGTAGAAGGAGAAAACATACCAGTCAGGATTGGGTTAGGGTGGAGAGGATAGAAGGAGAAAACATACCAGTCAGGATTGGGTTAGGGTGGAGAGGGTAGAAGGAGAAAACATACCAGTCAGGATTGGGTTAGGGTGGAGAGGGTAGAAGGAGAAAACATACCAGTCAGGATTGGGTTAGGGTGGAGAGGATAGAAGGAGAAAACATACCAGTCAGGATTGGGTTAGGGTGGAGAGGATAGAAGGAGAAAACATACCAGTCAGGATTGGGTTAGGGTGGAGAGGATAGAAGGAGTAAACATATCAGTCAGGATTGGGTTAGGGTGGAGAGGGTAGAAGGAGAAACCATACCAGTCAGGATTGGGTTAGGGTGGAGAGGGTAGAAGGAGAAAACATACCAGTCAGGATTGGGTTAGGGTGGAGAGGGTAGAAGGAGAAAACATACCAGTCAGGATTGGGTTAGGGTGGAGAGGGTAGAAGGAGAAAACATACCAGTCAGGACTGGGTTAGGGTGGAGAGGGTAGAAGGAGAAAACATACCAGTCAGGATTGGGTTAGGGTGGAGAGGATAGAAGGAGAAAACATACCAGTCAGGATTGGGTTAGGGTGGAGAGGGTAGAAGGAGAAAACATACCAGTCAGGATTGGGTTAGGGTGGAGAGGGTAGAAGGAGAAAACATACCAGTCAGGATTGGGTTAGGGTGGAGAGGATAGAAGGAGAAAACATACCAGTCAGGATTGGGTTAGGGTGGAGAGGGTAGAAGGAGAAAACATACCAGTCAGGATTGGGTTAGGGTGGAGAGGATAGAAGGAGAAAACATACCAGTCAGGATTGGGTTAGGGTGGAGAGGATAGAAGGAGAAAACATACCAGTCAGGATTGGGTTAGGGTGGAGAGGATAGAAGGAGTAAACATATCAGTCAGGATTGGGTTAGGGTGGAGAGGGTAGAAGGAGAAACCATACCAGTCAGGATTGGGTTAGGGTGGAGAGGGTAGAAGGAGAAAACATACCAGTCAGGATTGGGTTAGGGTGGAGAGGGTAGAAGGAGAAAACATACCAGTCAGGATTGGGTTAGGGTGGAGAGGATAGAAGGAGTAAACATACCAGTCAGGATTGGGTTAGGGTGGAGAGGATAGAAGGAGTAAACATACCAGTCATGACTGGGTTAGGGTGGAGAGGGTAGAAGGAGAAAACATACCAGTCAGGATTGGGTTAGAGTGGAGAGGGTAGAAGGAGAAAACATACCAGTCAGGATTGGGTTAGGGTGGAGAGGGTAGAAGGAGAAAACATACCAGTCAGGATTGGGTTAGGGTGGAGAGGGTAGAAGGAGAAAACATACCAGTCAGGATTGGGTTAGGGTGGAGAGGATAGAAGGAGAAAACATACCAGTCAGGATTGGGTTAGGGTGGAGAGGGTAGAAGGAGAAAACATACCAGTCAGGATTGGGTTAGGGTGGAGAGGGTAGAAGGAGAAAACATACCAGTCAGGATTGGGTTAGGGTGGAGAGGATAGAAGGAGAAAACATACCAGTCAGGATTGGGTTAGGGTGGAGAGGGTAGAAGGAGAAAACATACCAGTCAGGATTGGGTTAGGGTGGAGAGGATAGAAGGAGAAAACATACCAGTCAGGATTGGGTTAGGGTGGAGAGGGTAGAAGGAGAAAACATACCAGTCAGGATTGGGTTAGGGTGGAGAGGGTAGAAGGAGAAAACATACCAGTCAGGATTGGGTCAGGGTGGAGAGGATAGAAGGAGAAAACATACCAGTCAGGATTGGGTTAGGGTGGAGAGGATAGAAGGAGAAAACATACCAGTCAGGATTGGGTTAGGTTGGAGAGGGTAGAAGGAGAAAACATACCAGTCAGGATTGGGTTAGGGTGGAGAGGGTAGAAGGAGTAAACATACCAGTCAGGATTGGGTTAGGGTGGAGAGGGTAGAAGGAGTAAACATACCAGTCAGGATTGGGTTAGGGTGGAGAGGACAGAAGGAGAAAACATACCAGTCAGGATTGGGTTAGGGTGGAGAGGGTAGAAGGAGTAAACATACCAGTCAGGATTGGGTTAGGGTGGAGAGGGTAGAAGGACCAAACATACCAGTCAGGATTGGGTTAGGGTGGAGAGGGTAGAAGGAGTAAACATACCAGTCAGGATTGGGTTAGGGTGGAGAGGGTAGAAGGAGTAAACATACCAGTCAGGATTGGGTTAGGGTGGAGAGGATAGAAGGAGTAAACATACCAGTCAGGATTGGGTTAGGGTGGAGAGGATAGAAGGAGAAAACATACCAGTCAGGATTGGGTTAGGGTGGAGAGGGTAGAAGGAGAAAACATACCAGTCAGGATTGGGTTAGGGTGGAGAGGGTAGAAGGAGTAAACATACCAGTCAGGATTGGGTTAGGGTGGAGAGGGTAGAAGGAGTAAACATACCAGTCAGGATTGGGTTAGGGTGGAGAGGATAGAAGGAGAAAACATACCAGTCAGGATTGGGTTAGGGTGGAGAGGGTAGAAGGATAAAACATACCAGTCAGGATTGGGTTAGGGTGGAGAGGATAGAAGGAGTAAACATACCAGTCAGGATTGGGTTAGGGTGGAGAGGATAGAAGGAGAAAACATACCAGTCAGGATTGGGTTAGGGTGGAGAGGGTAGAAGGAGAAAACATACCAGTCAGGATTGGGTTAGGGTGGAGAGGGTAGAAGGAGAAAACATACCAGTCAGGATTGGGTTAGGGTGGAGAGGATAGAAGGAGTAAACATACCAGTCAGGATTGGGTTAGGGTGGAGAGGATAGAAGGAGAAAACATACCAGTCAGGATTGGATTAGGGTGGAGAGGGTAGAAGGAGAAAACATACCAGTCAGGATTGGGTTAGGGTGGAGAGGGTAGAATGAGAAAACATACCAGTCAGGATTGGGTTAGGGTGGAGAGGGTAGAAGGAGTAAACATACCAGTCAGGATTGGGTTAGGGTGGAGAGGGTAGAAGGAATAAACATACCAGTCAGGATTGGGTTAGGGTGGAGAGGGTAGAAGGAGAAAACATACCAGTCAGGATTGGGTTAGGGTGGAGAGGGTAGAAGGAGTAAACATACCAGTCAGGATTGGGTTAGGGTGGAGAGGATAGAAGGAGAAAACATACCAGTCAGGATTGGGTTAGGGTGGAGAGGATAGAAGGAGAAACATACCAGTCAGGATTGGGTTAGGGTGGAGAGGATAGAAGGAGTAAACATACCAGTCAGGATTGGGTTAGGGTGGAGAGGATAGAAGGAGAAAACATACCAGTCAGGATTGGGTTAGGGTGGAGAGGGTAGAAGGAGTAAACATACCAGTCAGGATTGGGTTAGGGTGGAGAGGGTAGAAGGAGTAAACATACCAGTCAGGACTGGGTTAGGGTGGAGAGGGTAGAAGGAGAAAACATACCAGTCAGGATTGGGTTAGGGTGGAGAGGATAGAAGGAGTAAACATACCGGTCAGGATTGGGTTAGGGTGGAGAGGGTAGAAGGAGAAAACATACCAGTCAGGATTGGGTTAGGGTGGAGAGGGTAGAAGGAGAAAACATACCAGTCAGGATTGGGTTAGGGTGGAGAGGGTTTGAATGATTTAACAAGAACACACTCAACAAGCCTCTGGGGAATCTCCTTAAGTACTTGATGTAGTTATTTGAATCAAGTTGCAGAGCCTTCAGAAAGTATTCATACTCCTTGACTTACTCCACATGTTGTTGTGTTACAACCTCAATTCAAAATGGATCAAAATAATAATAATTCTCACCCATCTACACACAATACCCCATGATGACAAAGTGATAACATGTTTTTAGAAATCTTAGCAAATTTATTGAAGATGAAATGCATAAATATTTTATTTACATATAGAAGCACCTTTGACAGCGATTACAGCTGTGAGTCTTTCTGGGTCTCTAAGCATTCCAACCTGAATTGTGCAACATTTACCCATAATTCTTCAAGCTCTTCAAATTGGTTGTTGATCATTGCTAGACAACCATTTTTCAGGTCATGCCATAGATTTTCAAGTATATTTAAGTCAAAACTGTAACTCAGCACTCAGGAATATTCACTGTCTTCTTGGTAAGCAACTCCAGTGTATATTTGGCCTTGTGTTGTAGGTTAATGTCCTGATGAAAGGTGAATTCATCTCCCAGTGTCTGGTTGAAAGCACACTGAACCACGTTTTCCTCTAGGATTGTGTGCTTAGTACCATTACATGTATTTTTTATCCTGAAAAATCTCCCCAGTCCTTAACGATTACAAGCATATTCCTAACATGATGCAGCCACCACTATGCTCTGTCCACTATGATTCCCTCATCAATCTACACACAATACCCCATAATGACAAAGCGAAAACAGTGTTTTTCTAAATGTACATAAGAAAGTACGTATTCAGACCCTTTGGTATGGGACTTGGAATTGAGCTCTGTGGTAAATTCAATTGATTGGACATGATTTGGAAAGGCACACATCTGTCTATATAAGGTTCCACAGTTGAACGTACATGTCAGAGCAAAAACCAAGCCATGAGATTGAAGGAATTGTCGGTAGAGCACAGAGACAGGATTGTGTCGAGGCACAGATCTGGGAAAGGGTACCAAAAAATATATGTAACATTAAAGGTCTCAAAGAACACAGTGGCCACTGTGTTCTCCCATCTTCTCCCACTCCTCAGTAAACGGCACATGACAGCCAGCTCAGAGTTTGCCAAAAGATACCTAAAGACTCTCAGACCATGAGAAACAAGATTCTCTGATCTGATGAAACCAAGATTGAACTCTTTGGCCTGAATGCCAAGCGTCACGTCTGGAGGAAACCTGTCACCATCCCTACGGTGAAGCATGGTGGTGGCAGCATCATGCTGTGGGGATGTTTTTCAGCGGCAGGGACAGTCAGGATTGAGGGAAAGATGAACAGAGCAAAGTACAGAGAGATCCTTGATGAAAACCTGCTCCAGAGTGCTCAGTACCTCAAATATAGGTGTGCCAAGCTTGTAGTGTCATATCCAAGAAGACTCGAGGCTGTAATCGCTGCCAAAGGTGCTTCAACAAAGTACTGAGTAAAGGGTCTGAATACTTATGTAAATGTAATATTTCAGATTTTTTTATATACATTTGCAAACATTTCTAAAAACCTGTTTTTGCTTTGTCATTATGGGGTATTGTGTGTGGGGGAGGGGGAAACGATTTCATCCGTTTTAGAATAACGCTGTAAAGCAACAAAATGTAGAAAAAGTCAAGGGGTCTGAATACTTTCATAATGCAATGTATATATGGCTATAAGAGCCATATTGTGAGATATACATGTCTATAAGAGCTATATGGTGATATGTATGTCTATAAGAGCTATATGGTGAGATATATATGTCTATGAGAGCTATATGGTGAGATATATATGTCTATAAGAGCTGTATGGTGAGATATATATGTCTATAAGAGCTATATGGGGAGATATATATGTCTATAATAGCTATATGGTGAGATATATGTCTATAAGAGCTATATGGTGAGACATATATGTCTACAAGAGCTATATGGGGAGATATATATGTCTATAAGAGCTATATGGTGAGACATACATGTCTATAAGAGCTATATGGGGAGATATATATGTCTATAAGAGCTATATGGGGAGATATATTGTAACATCCTGACCAGAGTTCTTATGTGTTTTGCTTGTTTAGTGTTGGTCAGGACGTGAGCTGGGTGGGAATTCTATGTTGTGTGTCTAGTTCGTCTGTTTCTATGTTCAGCCTGATATGGTTCTCAATCAGAGACAGCTGTCAATCGTTGTCCCTGATTGAGAATCATATATAGGTGGCTTGTTTTGTGTTGGGGATTGTGGGTGGTTGTTTCCTGTCTCTGTGTTCTGCACCAGATAGGACTGTCTCGGCTTTCACGTTTGTTGTTTTGTAATGTTTGTTAATGTTCATCGTTTATTGTTTAATTAAACATGTTGAACACTAACTGCGCTGCATTTTGGTCCTCTCCTTCATCCCAGGAAGAAAGCCGTTACATATATATGTCTATAAGAGCTATATGGGGAGATATATATGTCTATAAGAGCTATATGGGGAGATATATATGTCTATAAGAGCTACATGGGGAGATATATATGTCTATAAGAGCTATATGGGGAGATATATATGTCTATAAGAGCTATATGGTGAGATATATATGTCTATAAGAGCTATATGGGGATATATGTCTATAAGAGCTATATGGGGAGATATATATGTCTATAAGAGCTATATGGGGAGATATATATGTCTATAAGAGCTATATGGTGAGATATATATGTCTATAAGAGCTATATGGTGAGATATATATGTCTATAAGAGCTATATGGTGAGATATATATGTCTATAAGAGCTATATGGGGAGATATATATGTCTATAAGAGCTATATGGTGAGATATATATGTCTATAAGAGCTATATGGGGAGATATATATGTCTATAAGAGCTATATGGGGAGATATATATGTCTATAAGAGCTATATGGGGAGATATATATGTCTATAAGAGCTGTATGGTGAGATATATATGTCTATAAGAGCTGTATAGCTCTCTGGGGCTCATGTGTCTCAGAGTATTGGAGTGGTAAGAGTGAACCCATCCAACTCCAATGACAAACTGAGCAGTTCGATCCAGTGAAATGGAAGCAAGGCCAGCTGTTTTGAATGACTGATTTCATTGCGTGTATCAAACTGAAAGGGTATTATTGACTAGGCTGAGCAGGATAGAGGACAAAGGTTTACATATTTCACCAATCAGCGTCGTGTCCTGTGTTGAAACACTTTGAAACGGGGAGATACTACCTGAAGTTGTCAAAGAAGATATGAACCACACACTTTTATTTTCCATTAATAAATGTAGTTATAGTGCGTCCTACTGAACACAATCTAGGTCTCTAATCTCAGAAGGCAAGTGTTAGGATGGTGTGTGTGTGTGGGGGGGGGGGGGGGGGGGGGGGGGACATCCCCTCAGGCCATGGCTCTGCCTCATGCTTCAAGTCAATAAATAAACAAAATAATGAATTAATTTTCCAAGCTGCCAACAGCAGATGCTTCAAGTCCAATTGCAGCAGAGAAACAAACAGGACGGACAAACATAGCAGTGAATACAGTCTACTGATGTCAATGACCAGACCACTGCTTATAATAACCCTGCTGATTATAACCCCCTAATAATCCCCAGTTTACAATTGGCTCATTCATCCCCCTCCTCTCCCCTGTAACTATTCCCCAGGTCGTTGCTGCAAATGAGAACGTGTTCTCAGTCAACTTACCTGGTAAAATAACGGATAAATAAAAAAATAAAAAATAAATAAATAACCCTGCTGATTAGGACCCTGCTGATTAGATCACTGCTGATTAGAACCCTGCTGATTAGAACCCTGCTGATTAGAACCCTGCTGATTAGACCACCGCTGATTAGAACCCTGCTGATTAGACCACCGCTGATTAGAACCCTGCTGATTAGACTCCTGCTGATTAGAACCCTGCTGATTAGAACCCTGCTGATTAGAACCCTGCTGATTAGAACCCTGCTGATTAGAACCCTGCTGATTAGACTCCTGCTGATTAGAACCCTGCTGATTAGAACCCTGCTGATTAGAACCCTGCTGATTAGACCACTGCTGATTAGAACCCTGCTGATTAGAACCCTGCTGATTAGACCACCGCTGATTAGAACCCTGCTGATTAGAACCCTGCTGATTAGAACCCTGCTGAGTATAACCCTGCTGATTAGACCACTGCTGATTATAACCCTGCAGATTAGACCCCTGCTGATTAGAACCCTGCTGATTAGAACCCTGTTGATTAGAACCCTGCTGATTAGACCACTGTTGATTAGAACCCTGCTGATTAGACCTCTGCTCTGCTGCTCTGCTGTTCTGCTGTGTGAAGGTTGGATGAGAGCCTGGTCCAGGGCTTCATCTCAATAGTCTAATGTGACTTCCATCCTTCATCTCCTCTCCATCTACACTTTGAAGAACCATTTTTGGTTCCAGTTAGAACTCTTTTGGTTCCAGTTATAACCCTTTTGGTTCCAGTAGAACCCTTTTGTTTCCAGTTATAACCCTTTTGGTTCCAGGTAGAACGTTTTCCACTGCGGGTTCTACTGATCTGAAAACACAGGATGTGTAAAAGCAATATGAAGGATGGCTGCCTATTACACACCCTGCTAAAAGACTCTTCTGTCCACGTTCAGCTCATCACAGTAGATGGGGGAAAGGAGACGAGAAGAGGAAGCCACTTCTACAGTATTGAGATAGACCCCATGACTGAAGGGTCGTGCATCAGTCAGATGAAAGCAGTGAGCCAGAACACTGAATGGCCCACCATTAGAACAGCACCCACCACTAGGGTGCTATGAAACACGATGACCAGGAAGTAGGACTGATCTCTGAGGAGGTTTGGGTTGGAACTCCCTGACGTTTAATGATCAATAAAATAGCTGTTTTTTCACCGATGCATGTCGGATGAGAGGGGCTCTATACTGAGAGCACTTTTACTGAAGAAACGGCTTGTTCATCATGTTCAGAATGACATAATAAAGAACAACATGACAACAAAACGTTAATTTAGGCCTATGAATGTTATGATAAACAGAGTCATCTGTTCCAGAAGTTTTGAGGGCACAATGTGTGCTGGTCCATGATGCTTCACTATGTCTGCATCACAAACGGCACCCTAGTCCCTTTCTAAGTAGCCTTGTATGAGCCGTACTGCCCATGGACAGGTGGTGGTCTAAAGTAGTGCACTATGTAGGGAATCTCTGGGTCCTGGTCTAAAGTAGTGCACTATATAGGGAATCTCTGGGTCCTGGTCAAAAGTAGTGCACTATGTAGGGCATCTCTGGGTCCTGGTCAAAAGCAGTGCACTATATAGGGAATAGGGTTCCATTTGGAACACAGACTGTGTGTTCTTAACAAAGCTCGGAGAACAGGATGAATGAAAACTCTCTCTCTCCATTCCGTTCTTTAATTAAAAGGAGCTCACACACACCACAATCTGCCTCAGCATTCCAAGGCAGCCTGACCAAACTGTCCATTCAGAGCTAAGGGGGACAAGGGTACTTTCTGTGTATATGGGCTGCTGGCTGAAACAGCAGGAAGCACCACGGCGGCCGGCCCGTCTGACCAGTGGACACGGCCAATAATCTAGGCCTGTAGTAGACTATAGATTTATAATGACTAGAATGCCCTGTAGAACATAGAATTAGAAGGACTAGAATGCCCTGTAGAACATAGAATTAGAAGGACTAGAATGCCCTGTAGAACATAGAATTAGAAGGACTAGAATGCCCTGTAGAACATAGAATTAGAAGGACTAGAATGCCCTGTAGAACATAGAATTAGAAGGACTAGAATGCCCTGTAGAACATAGAATTAGAAGGACTAGAATGCCCTGTAGAACATAGAATTAGAAGGACTAGAATGTCCTGTAGAACATAGAATTAGAAGGACTAGAATGCCCTGTAGAACATAGAATTAGATTGACTAGAATGCCCTGTAGAACATAGAATTAGATTGACTAGAATGCCCTGTAGAACATAGACCTATGTTCAAGTCAACATTACATTCTGTGATGGGTGGACCAGACTACTGTATACTGAGTCCACCACTGAGACAGTAACATATGTTAACATTGCCAAAGCAAGTGAAATAGATAATAAACAAAAGTTAAATAAACAATACAAATGTACAGTAAACATTACACTCACAAAAGTTACAAAAGAATAAAGACATTTCAAATGTGATATTATGTGCAAATAGTTCAAGTACAAAAGGGAAAATAAATAAACATGAATATGGGTTGTATTTACAATGTCTCTCTCTCTCTCCACACTACAGTACTTCCCCCTCCCTCTTTTTCTCTCTCTCTCTCTCTCTCTCTCTCTCTCTCTCTCTCTCTCTCTCCCTCCCTCTCTCTCCTTCTCCTTCTCTCTACACTACTACACTACTACTCCTCCCTATCCCTGTCTCTGTCTCAGTCTGCACAGCCACTTCCTTGTATTGTGCCCCAGCCAGACCCCTGTGCCAGCTACAGGCCAATCAGCATCATAGCCATTATGTCTCAGTTATTTAAGAACAAAATGAGACTTTATCTTGTCGGTAAAACAGAGAATGAGTTTAGAGTAAGATTATAATACTGTTTCTGTTTTAGTATTCAACAATAAGCCAAAAATACATGGACAACAAAAGGCCAAATATGTTACCAACTAGAACCCCTGTTCAGCCCAGAGCCCCATCAAACCCTGTGTTGGTTTGATACCCGATACAGAACCCCTGGTCGGCCCAGAGCCCCATCAAACCCTGTGTTGGTTTGATACCCGATACAGAACCCCTGGTCGGCCCAGAGCCCCATCAAACCCTGTGTTGGTTTGATACCCGATACAGAACCCCTGGTCGGCCCATAGCCCCATCAAACCCTGTGTTGGTTTGATACCCGATACAGAACCCCTGGTCGGCCCAGAGCCCCATCAAACCCTGTGTTGGTTTGATACCCGATACAGAACCCCTGGTCGGCCCAGAGCCCCATCAAACCCTGTGTTGGTTTGATACCCGATACAGAACCCCTGGTCGGCCCAGAGCCCCATCAAACCCTGTGTTGGTTTAATACCCGATACAGAACCCCTGGTCGGCCCAGAGCCCCATCAAACCCTGTGTTGGTTTAATACCCGATACAGAACCCCTGGTCAGCCCATAGCCCCATCAAACCCTGTGTTGGTTTGATACCCGATACAGAACCCCTGTTCAGCCCAGAGCCCCATCAAACCCTGTGTTGGTTTGATACCCGATACAGAACCCCTGTTCAGCCCAGAGCCCCATCAAACCCTGTGTTGGTTTGATACCCGATACAGAACCCCTGGTCGGCCCAGAGCCCCATCAAACCCTGTGTTGGTTTAATACCCGATACAGAACCCCTGGTCAGCCCAGAGCCCCATCAAACCCTGTGTTGGTTTGATACCCGATACAGAACCCCTGTTCAGCCCAGAGCCCCATCAAACCCTGTGTTGGTTTAATACCCGATACAGAACCCCTGGTCGGCCCAGAGCCCCATCAAACCCTGTGTTGGTTTAATACCCGATACAGAACCCCTGGTCAGCCCAGAGCCCCATCAAACCCTGTGTTGGTTTGATACCCGATACAGAACCCCTGGTCGGCCCATAGCCCCATCAAACCCTGTGTTGGTTTGATACCCGATACAGAACCCCTGGTCGGCCCATAGCCCCATCAAACCCTGTGTTGGTTTAATACCCGATACAGAACCCCTGGTCGGCCCATAGCCCCATCAAACCCTGTGTTGGTTTGATACCCGATACAGAACCCCTGGTCGGCCCAGAGCCCCATCAAACCCTGTGTTGGTTTGATACCCGATACAGAACCCCTGGTCGGCCCATAGCCCCATCAAACCCTGTGTTGGTTTGATACCCGATATAGAACCCCTGGTCGGCCCATAGCCCCATCAAACCCTGTGTTGGTTTGATACCCGATATAGAACCCCTGGTCGGCCCAGAGCCCCATCAAACCCTGTGTTGGTTTGATACCCGATACAGAACCCCTGGTCGGCCCAGAGCCCCATCAAACCCTGTGTTGGTTTGATACCCGATACAGAACCCCTGGTCGGCCCAGAGCCCCATCAAACCCTGTGATGGTTTAATACCCGATACAGAACCCCTGGTCAGCCCATAGCCCCATCAAACCCTGTGTTGGTTTGACACAAAAGGAACACTGTGGTATTTACTGTCTTTAAAACTGTGGTATTTACTGTATTTAAAATAAATCAGAAGATAATTCATGTTTATCTGACCTTAACCCTGCTGTGACCATAGATATTACCACATCACCACAGAACTATGGTTGACCTTTACCCTGCTGTGACCATAGATATTATCATATCACCACAGAACTATGGTTGACCTTTACCCTACTGTGACCATAGATATTATCACATCACCACACCACTATGGTTGACCTTTACCCTACTGTGACCATAGATATTATCATATCACCACAGAACTATGGTTGACCTTTACCCTACTGTGACCATAGATATTATCACATCACCACACCACTATGGTTGACCTTTACCCTACTGTGACCATAGATATTATCACATCACCACACCACTATGGTTGACCTTTACCCTACTGTGACCATAGATATTATCACATCACCACACCACTATGGTTGACCTTTACCCTACTGTGACCATAGATATTATCACATCACCACACCACTATGGTTGACCTTTACCCTACTGTGACCATAGATATTACCACATCACCACACCACTATGGTTGACCTTTACCCTACTGTGACCATAGATATTATCATATCACCACACCACTATGGTTGACTACAGGGACGTTGCACTTTGCACCTTCTTATACCAGGAACAGTCCTGCATGTAACAAGCTGTCTCCTGCTACAGTTCTGTTCTGAAGGCACTCTGCATGTAGAACACTGACAGGGAACAAACCCCTTAGAAACATCCATTTAATGTTGACAGGGTGATGGTCATGCATATTGCATATGTAGTGGAGAAGCAGACGATGGACCTTTAATGAAGCTACTGATTAGTCCTACAGTTCCAGGGTCAAGAGGAGAACACTGATTAGTCCTACAGTTCCAGGGTCAAGAGGAGAACACTGATTAGTCCTACAGTTCCAGGGTCAAGAGGAGAACACTGATGAGTCCTACAGTTCCAGGGTCAAGAGGAGAACACTGATTAGTCCTACAGTTCCAGGGCCAAGAGGAGAACACTGATGAGTCCTACAGTTCCAGGGTCAAGAGGAGAACCCTGATTAGTCCTACAGTTCCAGGGTCAAGAGGAGAACACTGATGAGTCCTACAGTTACAGGGTCAAGAGGAGAACACTGATGAGTCCTACAGTTCCAGGGTCAAGAGGAGAACACTGATGAGTCCTACAGTTCCAGGGTCAAGAGGAGAACACTGATTAGTCCTACAGTTCCAGGGTCAAGAGGAGAACACTGATGAGTCCTACAGTTACAGGGTCAAGAGGAGAACACTGATGAGTCCTACAGTTCCAGGGCCAAGAGGAGAACACTGATGAGTCCTACAGTTCCAGGGCCAAGAGGAGAACACTGATGAGTCCTACAGTTCCAGGGTCAAGAGGAGAACACTGATGAGTCCTACAGTTCCAGGGCCAAGAGGAGAACACTGATTAGTCCTACAGTTCCAGGGTCAAGAGGAGAACACTGATGAGTCCTACAGTTCCAGGGCCAAGAGGAGAACACTGATTAGTCCTACAGTTCCAGGGCCAAGAGGAGAACACTGATGAGTCCTACAGTTCCAGGGTCAAGAGGAGAACACTGATAAGTCCTACAGTTCCAGGGTCAAGAGGAGAACACTGATGAGTCCTACAGTTCCAGGGTCAAGAGGAGAACACTGATGAGTCCTACAGTTCCAGGGTCAAGAGGAGAACACTGATAAGTCCTACAGTTCCAGGGCCAAGAGGAGAACACTGCTGAGTCCTACAGTTCCAGGGTCAAGAGGAGAACCCTAATGAGTCCTACAGTTCCAGGGCCAAGAGGAGAACACTGATGAGTCCTACAGTTCCAGGGTCAAGAGGAGAACACAGTCTAGAGGAGGGAGGGTCTGTGTTAACAGCAGCATGTTACAGTCTAGAGGAGGGAGGGTCTGTGTTAACAGCAGCATGTTACAGTCTAGAGGAGGGAGGGTCTGTGTTAACAGCAGCATGTTACAGTCTAGAGGAGGGAGGGTCTGTGTTAACAGCAGCATGTTATAGTCTAGAGGAGGGAGGGTCTGTGTTAACAGCAGCATGTTACAGTCTAGAGGAGGGAGGGTCTGTGTTAACAGCAGCATGTTACAGTCTAGAGGAGGGAGGGTCTGTGTTAACAGCAGCATGTTACAGTCTAGAGGAGGGAGGGTCTGTGTTAACAGCAGCATATGTTACAGTCTAGAGGAGGGAGGGTCTGTGTTAACAGCAGCATATGTTACAGTCTAGAGGAGGGAGGGTCTGTGTTAACAGCAGCATATGTTACAGTCTAGAGGAGGGAGGGTCTGTGTTAACAGCAGCATATGTTACAGTCTAGAGGAGGGAGGGTCTGTGTTAACAGCAGCATGTTACAGTCTAGAGGAGGGAGGGTCTGTGTTAACAGCAGCATATGTTACAGTCTAGAGGAGGGAGGGTCTGTGTTAACAGCAGCACATGTTACAGTCTAGAGGAGGGAGGGTCTGTGTTAACAGCAGCATGTTACAGTCTAGAGGAGGGAGGGTCTGTGTTAACAGCAGCATGTTACAGTCTAGAGGAGGGAGGGTCTGTGTTAACAGCAGCATGTTACAGTCTAGAGGAGGGAGGGTCTGTGTTAACAGCAGCATGTTACAGTCTAGAGGAGGGAGGGTCTGTGTTAACAGCAGCATATGTTACAGTCTAGAGGAGGGAGGGTCTGTGTTAACAGCAGCATGTTACAGTCTAGAGGAGGGAGGGTCTGTGTTAACAGCAGCATGTTACAGTCTAGAGGAGGGAGGGTCTGTGTTAACAGCAGCATGTTACAGTCTAGAGGAGGGAGGGTCTGTGTTAACAGCATATGTTACAGTCTAGAGGAGGGAGGGTCTGTGTTAACAGCATATGTTACAGTCTAGAGGAGGGAGGGTCTGTGTTAACAGCAGCATGTTACAGTCTAGAGGAGGGAGGGTCTGTGTTAACAGCAGCATGTTACAGTCTAGAGGAGGGAGGGTCTTTGTTAACAGCAGCATATGTTACAGTCTAGAGGAGGGAGGGTCTGTGTTAACAGCAGCATGTTACAGTCTAGAGGAGGGAGGGTCTGTGTTAACAGCAGCATGTGTTACAGTCTAGAGGAGGGAGGGTCTGTGTTAACAGCAGCATATGTTACAGTCTAGAGGAGGGAGGGTCTGTGTTAACAGCAGCATGTTACAGTCTAGAGGAGGGAGGGTCTGTGTTAACAGCAGCATGTTACAGTCTAGAGGAGGGAGGGTCTGTGTTAACAGCAGCATGTTACAGTCTAGAGGAGGGAGGGTCTGTGTTAACAGCAGCATGTTACAGTCTAGAGGAGGGAGGGTCTGTGTTAACAGCAGCATCTGTTACAGTCTAGAGGAGGGAGGGTCTGTGTTAACAGCAGCATGTTATAGTCTAGAGGAGGGAGGGTCTGTGTTAACAGCAGCATGTTACAGTCTAGAGGAGGGAGTGTTAACAGCAGCATGTTACAGTCTAGAGGAGGGAGGGTCTGTGTTAACAGCAGCATATGTTACAGTCTAGAGGAGGGAGGGTCTGTGTTAACAGCAGCATATGTTACAGTCTAGAGGAGGGAGGGTCTGTGTTAACAGCAGCATGTTACAGTCTAGAGGAGGGAGGGTCTGTGTTAACAGCAGCATGTTACAGTCTAGAGGAGGGAGGGTCTGTGTTAACAGCAGCATGTTACAGTCTAGAGGAGGGAGGGTCTGTGTTAACAGCAGCATATGTTACAGTCTAGAGGAGGGAGGGTCTGTGTTAACAGCAGCATATGTTACAGGCTAGAGGAGGGAGGGTCTGTGTTAACAGCAGCATGTTACAGTCTAGAGGAGGGAGGGTCTGTGTTAACAGCAGCATGTTACAGTCTAGAGGAGGGAGGGTCTGTGTTAACAGTAGCATGTTACAGTCTAGAGGAGGGAGGGTCTGTGTTAACAGCAGCATGTTACAGTCTAGAGGAGGGAGGGTCTGTGTTAACAGCATATGTTACAGTCTAGAGGAGGGAGGGTCTGTGTTAACAGCAGCATGTTACAGTCTAGAGGAGGGAGGGTCTGTGTTAACAGCAGCATATGTTACAGTCTAGAGGAGGGAGGGTCTGTGTTAACAGCAGCATGTTACAGTCTAGAGGAGGGAGGGTCTGTGTTAACAGCAGCATGTTACAGTCTAGAGGAGGGAGGGTCTGTGTTAACAGCAGCATGTTACAGTCTAGAGGAGGGAGGGTCTGTGTTAACAGCAGCATATGTTACAGTCTAGAGGAGGGAGGGTCTGTGTATACAGCAGGTGTTAGTCCTTCCCCTCTGGGCTATGTGGAGGAGCTGGGTTTATTAATTGAACACGGCAAGCAGGAGACAAAATCCAGTGTGAGAGCTACAGTAACATTCCATTCCTAGAATGTAGAGTTTATCAACACAGGGGACAGCAGCACAGTGAAGCTGAGCTCTCCCAGTGAACACAGCCACTCAGGATCCTTCCAGCTGGGATCAGAGGGAAGACGGCCTGTCAGCCCTGATCTGTTCAGGAACAGTCAGACGGCCTGTCAGCCCTGATCTGTTCAGGGACAGTCAGACGGCCTGTCAGCTCTGATCTGTTCAGGGACAGTCAGACGGCCTGTCAGTCCTGATCTGTTCAGGGACAGTCAGACGGCCTGTCAGTCTTGATCTGTTCAGGGACAGTCAGACGGCCTGTCAGTCTTGATCTGTTCAGGGACAGTCAGACGGCCTGTCAGTCTTGATCTGTTCAGGGACAGTCAGACGGCCTGTCAGTCTTGATCTGTTCAGGGACAGTCAGACGGCCTGTCAGCCCTGATCTGTTCAGGGACAGTCAGACGGCCTGTCAGCCCTGATCTGTTCAGGGACAGTCAGACGGCCTGTCAGTCTTGATCTGTTCAGGGACAGTCAGACGGCCTGTCAGTCTTGATCTGTTCAGGGACAGTCAGACGGCCTGTCAGTCTTGATCTGTTCAGGGACAGTCAGACGGCCTGTCAGTCCTGATCTGTTCAGGGACAGTCAGACGGCCTGTCAGTCTTGATCTGTTCAGGGACAGTCAGACGGCCTGTCAGTCTTGATCTGTTCAGGGACAGTCAGACGGCCTGTCAGTCTTGATCTGTTCAGGGACAGTCAGACGGCCTGTCAGCCCTGATCTGTTCAGGGACAGTCAGACGGCCTTGCTGCTCTTTGAAGTGCTTTGTTTACCACAGACACATTTCCTCTCAGGATATCAACGTCGGTCCACTTAACCAGCCTATCATGGGCCAGCGATGAAACAACAGGAAGTGATGGAACTGCTTGGACCTATAGGACTATGGATCATCATGTAAATCAGCTTGCAATTAAGGACGCAACCTAGTAGGGTTAATGTTGGTAGTCCTATGGGCTGAGCTGTGCTGAGGGTGTGTGTGTGTGTGTGTGTGTGTGTGTGTGTGTGTGTGTGTGTGTGTGTGTGTGTGTGTGTGTGTGTGTGTGTGTGTGTGTGTGTGTGTGTGTGTGTGTGTGTGTGTCCAGGTCTAATCTCTACTGTACCATCTGTTCACTGCTCAACCTGGGCCGACTGATGACTCAATATAGACTAAACATCCTCTATCTATGGAAATACATCTATGAAATTGCATACAGTGCATTCTTAAAGTATTCAGACCCCTTGAGTTTTTCTACATTTTGTTACATTACAGCCTTATTCTAAAATGGATTAAATAGTTTTTTTCCCTCATCAATCTACACACACAATACCCCATAATGACATCACAATACCCCATAATGACATCACAATACCCCATAATGACAAAGCAAAAACAGGTTTTTAGAAATGTTGTAAATGTATAATTTTTTGTTGTTGAAATATCACATTTACATAAGTCTTCAGACCCTTTACTCAGTACTTTGTTGAAGCACCTTTGGAAGCGATTACAGCCTCGAGTCTTCTTGGGTATGACGCTACAAGCTTGGCACACCTGTACTTGGGGAGTTTCTCTCATTCTGCTCTGCAGATTCTCTCAAGCACTGTCAGGTTGGATGAGGAGCGTCGCTGCACAGCTATTTTTAGGTCTCTCCAGAGATGTTCGATCGGGTTCAAGTCCGTGCTCTGGCTGGGCCACTCAAGGACATTCAGAGACTTGTCTGAGGTCCTGAGCGCTCTGGAGCATTTTTTCTGTACTTTACTCCGTTCATCTTTCACTCAAACCTGACTAGTCTTCCAGTCACTGTCGCTGAAAAATATCCCCACAGCATGATGCTGCCACCACCATGTTTCACCGTAGGGATGGTGCCAGGTTTCCTCCAGATGTGATGCTTGGCATTCAGGCCAAAGAGTTCAATCTTGGTTTCATCAGACCAGAGAATCTTGTTTCTCATGGTCTGAGAGTCTTTAGGTGACTTTTGGCAAACTCCAAGGCTGTCATGTGCCTTTTACTGAGGAGTTGCTTCAGTCTGGCCACTCTACCATAAAGGTCTTATTGGTGGAGTGCTGCAGAGATGGATGTGGAAGGTTCTGGAAGGTTCTCCCATGTCCACAAAGGAACTCTTGAGCTCTGTCAGAGTGACCATTGTGTTCTTGGTCACCCCCCTGGCCAAGGCCCTTCTCCCTCGATTGCTCAGTTTAGCCGGCTGGCCAGCTTAAGGAAGAGTCTTGGTGGTTCCAAAATGTTTCATTTAAGAATGATGGAGGCCACTGTGTTCTTGGGGACCTTCAATGCTGCAGAAATGTTTTGGTACCCTTCCCCAGATCTGTGCCTCGACACAATCCTGTCTTTGACCTCATGGCTTGGTTTTTGCTCTGACATGCACTGTCAACTGTGGGACCTTATATTAACAGGTGTGTGTCTTCAAATCAATTGAATTTACTACAGGTGGACTCCAATCAACTTGTAGAAACATCTCAAGGGTGATCAATGGAAACAAGATGCATCTGATCTCAATTTCGAGTCTCATAGCAAAGGGTCTGAATACTTATGTAAATAAGGTATTTCTGTTTCTAATAAATTTGCATACATTTCAAAAAATATATTTTTGGGTTTGCCATTATGGAGTATTGTGGTGTCATTATGGGGTATTGTGTGTAGATTGATGAGGAAAAACACTATTTAATCAATTTTTGAATAAGACTGTAATGTAACAAAAATAAATAAAAGTCAAGGGGTCTGAATACTTTCCAAATGCAAGGTATATCTATGGAAATACATCTATCTATGGAAATAGTACCACATACGGTAGAGGACCACTGGAAATGCTGCTGAAAATAAATTCCTGAAAACTGAGTCTCTGCAGCTCAACCAACTTAAAGGTTTGAATACCTGATGTGTCTAATGTAGGATATAAACTGTCATTAAAGGGTTGAATACCTGATGTGTCTAATGTAGGATATAAACTGTCATTAAAGAGTTGAATACCTGATGTGTCTAATGTAGGATATAAACTGTCATTAAAGGGTTGAATACCTGATGTATCTAATGTAGGATATAAACTGTCATTAAAGAGTTGAATACCTGATGTGTCTAATGTAGGATATAAACTGTCATTAAAGGGTTGAATACCTGATGTGTCTAAGGTAGGATATAAACTGTCATTAAAGGGTTGAATACCTGATGTGTCTAATGTAGGATATAAATTGTCATTAAAGGGTTGAATACATGATGTGTCTAATGTAGGATATAAACTGTCATTAAAGGGTTGAATACATGATGTGTCTATGTAGGATATAAACTGTCATTAAAGGGTTGAATACCTGATGTATCTAAGGTAGGATATAAACTGTCATTAAAGGGTTGAGTACCTGATGTGTCTAAGGTAGGATATAAACTGTCATTAAAGGTTGAGTACCTGATGTGTCTAATGTAGGATATAAACTGTCATTAAAGGTTGAGTACCTGATGTGTCTAATGTAGGATATAAACTGTCATTAAAGGGTTGAATACCTGATGTGTCTAAGGTAGGATATAAACTGCCATTAAAGGGTTGAATACCTGATGTGTCTAATGTAGGATATAAACTGTCATTAAAGGTTTGAATACCTGATGTGTCTATGTAGGATATAAACTGTCATTAAAGGGTTGAATACATGATGTGTCTAAGGTAGGATATAAACTGCCATTAAAGGTTTGAATACCTGATGTAGGATATAAACTGTCATTAAAGAGTTGAATACATGATGTGTCTAAGGTAGGATATAAACTGTCATTAAAGGGTTGAATACCTGATGTGTCTAATGTAGGATATAAACTGTCATTAAAGGGTTGAATACCTGATGTATCTAAGGTAGGATATAAACTGTCATTAAAGGGTTGAATACATGATGTGTCTATGTAGGATATAAACTGTCATTAAAGGGTTGAATACCTGATGTGTCTATGTAGGATATAAACTGTCATTAAAGAGTTGAGTACCTGATGTGTCTATGTAGGATATAAACTGTCATTAAAGGGTTGAATACATGATGTGTCTAAGGTAGGATATAAACTGCCATTAAAGGTTTGAATACCTGATGTAGGATATAAACTGTCATTAAAGAGTTGAATACATGATGTGTCTAAGGTAGGATATAAACTGTCATTAAAGGGTTGAATACCTGATGTGTCTAATGTAGGATATAAACTGTCATTAAAGGGTTGAATACCTGATGTATCTAAGGTAGGATATAAACTGTCATTAAAGGGTTGAATACATGATGTGTCTATGTAGGATATAAACTGTCATTAAAGGGTTGAATACCTGATGTGTCTATGTAGGATATAAACTGTCATTAAAGGGTTGAATACCTGATGTATCTAAGGTAGGATATAAACTGTCATTAAAGGGTTGAATACCTGATGTGTCTATGTAGGATATAAACTGTCATGTCAGCAACTGGCAGCCAGTGGATTTACCCTCTTTTATTTTAATTCACCTCAGACTAGAAGAGCAACTGTCATGTTTCATTCAGTGCTACGCAAACAGATGAAATGGCTGAATTAATTAATAAAGACAATATTTACAGAGAGAGAGAGACATATCCCAGGACTTCAACAGCAACTCCCCCTCAGCCTGCAGCCTCTCAGCTGGTTGGTTACATTATAACTGATACTCTCAGCTGGTTGGTTACATTATAACTGATACTCTCAGCTGGTTGGTTACATTATAACTGATACTCTCAGCTGGTTGGTTACATTATAACTGATACTCTCAGCTGGTTGGTTACATTATAACTGATACTCCCAGCTGGTTGGTTACATTATAACTGATACTCTCAGCTGGTTGGTTACATTATAACTGATACTCTCAGCTGGTTGGTTACATTATAACTGATACTCTCAGCTGGTTGGTTACATTATAACTGATACTCTCAGCTGGTTGGTTACATTATAACTGATACTCCCAGCTGGTTGGTTACATTATAACTGATACTCTCAGCTGGTTGGTTACATTATAACTGATACTCCCAGCTGGTTGGTTACATTATAACTGATACTCTCAGCTGGTTGGTTACATTATAACTGATACTCTCAGCTGGTTGGTTACATTATAACTGATACTCTCAGCTGGTTGGTTACATTATAACTGATACTCCCAGCTGGTTGGTTACATTATAACTGATACTCCCAGCTGGTTGGTTACATTATAACTGATACTCTCAGCT